>NC_081350.1:51892998-51937955 GCF_029784015.1 Lycium ferocissimum | reverse complement strand
ATACCTACGAGCCTAGTGTTGTGCTCATGCATTCTTTGCTACGCTCCTTCTGGAGTGTAGAGTTATTTCGTGTGATGTTCGGAGTCTCACGACCGTTTCGAGGCATTCGTCAAAGACGTTTGGGTGAGCTATTGCAACCCGCAGTCTCTCCTTAGATTTCGTTGTTCTCTATCCTTAAACAAGTCGTATCCGCTTGAGTCTCCGTTATCTATTCAAATTGTAAACTCCTTAGAAGCTCTTGTATGAGTCTAGACCAGATTTTGGGAATTTCTTATAATAAAAGTATTTATTCCGCATGTTGTATCAAATTAAGGTAGTTATCTGAAGGGTTCGCCCACCAGGGAGGGTTAGTGTGGGTGCCCGCATGATCCATGATTTGGGTCGTGACAATTATGTGAAGATAAATAATGATTAGTATGTAGAAGGTAAAGGTTTGATAAAGTAAAATTAATTTAACGAGTACAAATCTTAGAAATGAAACGATAACGAACCATTTAAAATTTGTGATAAGTAACGAAAGTGATGTTGATAGTAGCATAGTGAAAAATGAAAGTAATGGTATTAATAAAGAAATAAAAATAGTAGTGAAAATAAAATATTTAGATTTAATTAATTTGAAGCCCAAGGAAATAAATTTGAATAAAGGAGGGACAAAATTGGGTGTCAACAGATGCCCCTCTTCGACCGGAGACGATGTAGGAGTTTTCGGGCGAAGAAGTTGACGAAGTAGCCGATTTTGTTCCGACCAATAAATGTGAACTCGGAAGAATTTGAAAAAATATGGGCAGGAGAATTGGTGGCAAATTTTGTGGGACGGAAGGATTTATGGCCGAACCGGTTTCGAGTTGCCTACATATCTCGAGTTTCGTGAAAATCAAACTGTATGTAGTTCGAAAGAAGTGGGTCGATACTGATGCTACGCTTTTTGCCCCAGTGTTGAATTATGGTGAGACTGGGATATAGGAAAGGACGCAAGATTGTGAAGGGAGTTGCTTGAGTAGAGTTTTAGCGGTGGATATGAAAGAGAAATTAACCTACGTAGCATGTGTTTGTGGACGTAGGCGGAGTTGAGTTCGAGAAAGAGATCCGTGACCCTTGCTTGTGAGTTTGATATTCCTCTTCAGCAAACTTGCCCCGCTCATCGCGTAAGATAAAGTTCCACGTTGTGCTATGTCTCGTAGATTGTACTTTCCGTCAAAGACCGAAATTCATGTCAAAATTAGTAATAAAGTGGAAAGTATAAAATTATAAAGAGTGTAACATGATAGTAAATATGAGTGTGAGAACGAGGATGAAGCCGTGTGGCTTATAATGAGGCTGTGGTCAATGTCGTCTCTGGTTGTCTTCGTGGGACTTGAATGAACGCACGATGTTTATGTCGAATATCTCCGGTTGTATTTGAAGACTTCAATGATAATAAGGCCTCCGATCGTCTTCCCGGGACTCGATGATATCTCCGTTGTCTTGAGCCTTGATGATAATTCCGTAAAGTTCAAGGTAAAGTTGTTAAAGCCGGTAAAGTGAATGACAAAGTAGAGAGTAAGGTCATAGCGTAGCCGTCCGGCTTACGCATGTGAGGCCGTGTAGCCGAATGATGCCCCGTTGTCTTCGGAGACTTGATGATGATCCCTCCGGTTGTCTTCGGAGACTTAACGTTGATTCATGTGAGGTCGTGTAGCCGAATGATGCCCCGGTTGTCTTCGGAGACTTGATGATGATCTCTCGTTGTCTTCGGAGCCTTGATGTTGATTCCTGCAAAAATTCAGGGTAAAGTGGTTAAAGTAGGTAAAGTGAATGATAAAGTGGAGAGCAGTTATAGTGTAGCCGTCCTGGGCTTATACGCATGTGAGGGCCGTGTAGCCGAATGATGCCCCCGGTTGTCTTCGGTGACTTAATGATGATCCCTCCGGTTGTGTTCGGAGACTTCATGTTGATTCCTGCAAAGTTCAGAGTAAAGTGGTTAAAGTAGGTAAAGTGAATGATAAGAATGTAGATTCCTGTAAAAGAGGGAAAGTGATAATATAGCCGTTTGGTGATGATGTTGACGGTATCGTGATAAGCCAAACAACGACACGTAATCTCGATTTAATTCATCTTCAATCTCGGTAACCTACAAAACAGGTATAATTGTTAATAAAGTCATGAAGTTATTGTAATAAAGAATGAGTAGAGATAAAGTTGGAAATAAAGCCGTTTGGCTTTTAAGGCGAGGCTTCTCGGCCATGATTGATGGACTTGATCTGTTGATCTCGCGATTTTAGGTTCCTGCACTCAAAGAAAAATTCTTAGTTTGGGAGGGGGAAGTTGATTCGTGTTGACTCGAAGCTTGACGTTGTTGGCACTCCATTCGTCTTGTTTGTTTGGGATCTTGTGATCTCCGTTCGAGCCTCGGTAGATGAACAGTAGCGAAACAATTGAAAGAAAGTATTTCATTTGAAAGGTAGGTATGTAAGTATATGTATAAGGAAACGTAACTATATGTATATAAGTTGTAAAATACATATATGCAAATGGATGTATGTAAGGGAAGATATATATGTAAATATATGTATGTAAGTTGTAAAAATATTTCTGCCAACCTTAGATTGTGACACAATTGAAAAGTCATTTGTCTATACTATTTCCTGTCTGGTAGTCTTAGTCTTGTCGATGTCTAACTCTGTTCTTGTCTAATCTTTCAAAATATGCCCTAGTTTTGGCTCAGAAGGGTGTACTAAACTTATATTGTGGTGTGACCGAACCTTATATAGGTTGCCTACGTATCCCGCCAAAGGAATCAGGTCAGAACGTAGTTCGTAAGGTACCTAAAATGGTTTGAAATTTTCTAATAAAGGGACCGAACCCGATGTGGATTGCCTACGTATCCCACCAAGGGAATCAGGTCGGCGTAGTTCTGTTACGTAAATGGCTAAAGGTTTGTTGGATTTTATCTAAATGTGATTTACTCGTCTATTGATAGCCTGCGAATCCCGCCGAGGGAATCGGGCTATGTATAGTTATTCTTAGGTAATAAGGATTTTTGGATCTTTGTTGTAATGCAACCGAACCCTATGTGGATCGCCACGTATCCCACCACGGAATCGAATTCGCCGTAGTTCGTATCGTGTATTAAGGAAAGGTTGCAACTAGGTTGTCTAACCTAATGACGTACTTTGATTTCTTCTAGAATTGCTAGCTTTGAGGTTTATGACATCACCTATCGGCTATTCATTTTTTTTTCAAATGGAATCTTGTCTTGTCCTCTAATTTCTTTGTTACTCTCTCGGGGTGTATGTTGTCTATTTGTTTATGTCACAATCATAGAGTTGGCAGATTTGATAAATAAAGTAGAAAATAATAATAGATGATTAAGGAAAATCAGAAATGCATTCATAGTTTTTGCAATTTTCTAAAAGATGAGGCGAAACAACAAAAGATTTAGGGCACAATTTAAGCCTCAAATTTAAAATTGTGCTATCTCAAAAGTTCACTACATGTTCAAATCTACCAAGACTCCCGGCGAACCAAGGACGGAGTACAAGTCCATTTCTTCGCAGTCTCTCTCGTTCGGCCCCGGATGGTCGGTGTTTCGGTGTTGTGAGTAGTTGTAGCAACAATCTTCACTGGTGCAACAAAGTTGGAGACATGCCCCTCTCCATCTTTCCAATTGGCGCAATGGCCTCTTTCAAATTCTTGACTTCTTCGATAGTTATCATGTTCACGTTGGCGTTTTCGTGAGTAGGCGAAGGGATTGTTGTTCACATAGGCCGAGCTCTAGTGAGCTGGATTGCTCCTTCCTTAATCAAGGCTTCAATCTTGTTTTTGAGCCCATAGAAATCTTCGTTGTCGTGCCCACAACTCCAGAATGGTATGCACAACGCTTGGAACCATCAAACCATTTTGGAATAGGATCGGGAATCTTCCCTTCAATAGGTTGTACCACGCCTGCCGCTTTCAGTCTTTCCAATAATTGAGCCAAAGGTTCAGCGAACCGAGTGTAATTTCGGGTATTTTTGATGTTCGGGTTTGGACGGGCTTTATGTGTGGTATGTGGTCGATTTTGGTAAATGGGAGCTTGAACAGGTTGGTATGGACGTGGGTTTTGATAGTGAGGTGCTCGGGGTTGGTAGTAATTTGCTTGGGTATTGTAGACAGGGTAAGGAGTTAGTGGGGCTTGGTAGAGTTCAGTGTAGAAGGGTTGTTGTGGATAGTTATAGTATGTAACGGCTCGATTTGGTGAGTTTAGAGGAGCAGTTGTAGGTGGTGGATTAGTGTTGGTGGGTAAAGGAATGTAAGGAGTGTGAACTTGTGATTGATTTGGTGGGTTGACGGGTGGTGGATTTGCAAGGGTGATTGAAGGAAAGTTGTTGTTGGTAGATGTGTTATTTCGGGAAGGAAAATATTCTGGAACTGGAAAATGATGCGGGTTTGGTGCGACGTTCATAGGTTCAGGAGGTGGACTTTGGAGTGTAACGGATAAGTTGGTCACGTTTTTAACTCGATTTAGTTCTCCGCATAGGTCCTCAATCTCTTGAGTCAAGCGGGCGATATGTTCGTCATGTTGAATGGTAGGCTATGTTCGGAAGTCCGGGGGGATCACTAGAGGTCACGATGTTTTCCAAACCCGTTGAAAATGAACGTGGTTGGATCGTACATAGATAATTTCTTTCCTTGAACCATCCTGTGCACGTTGAGGTAATGATGATATCTTTGACCTTGTGCGGTAAGGATGGTCGCCAACAGTATCAACACGAATCGACTCTTTTGGGAATAAACATAAAAGAAATATAAAGTGCAAATGATGTTAGTCTAGGTAAAGTCATGATTACGTAAAGTCAAGTAGGTCATGTAGCAAATAATTCGTCAAATAAATTCAAACAAGTTGTCAAACAAATGTACATGGATATATCAAACAATAACGCGTCCTAATATGCATACGTGACCTCTTGTGCGCAGGTAGGCCTAACGTTTGTTTGAAGGGTAAAGTGTGCCATAATACGTCATTCCATTGCTTTTGATTAATTAAACAAATTCTATTTCCCAAAATAAAGTACAAAATGTAATATTTATTACATATTAAATGAATACAACATAAAGTTTTCCTAATCTAAATAAAGTAAATGCAATTTCCTACGTCTAAACGTAAAGCTCCATTTTGTGGCGTCTTTGATCTCCGTCACTTGTTGTACTCCAACGCAAATCCATACCTGCCATAAGAATGTTAGTTGTTCCCTCCCTCCTAAAGTTTAATTAATTAAAGCAAATAGTCAATATTTAGGCACAGTTACCCTTCAAACATGCACATAAAATATGATTTGTGTCACTTGGGGTCGTGGACCCACTTGGACGTTTGGGTAAAGTCATCTAATGGATTTAATACATCAAGGGTATTAAACCTCCTAGGTCATGAAATGTATGCCCCTAATAACGGGTGTTGGTTTAGCTCTATCTTAGGCTGACTAAGAGTTGGCTTCCTATGACACAAGGTTCCCCCAAGTGGACAACTTGGGAGTGGAAAGTCCGGGTGTCGATCGCACCCCGATCGACTAAATCCACAAGATCAATCCGAAAATTTGGTTTGTTTTTGAAAAGAAATTTGCGGGTGCGCGAAACGCGAAACCGCTTTAAGTGTGTGAAAATGTGTGAATTTTCCAGGAGGGAGGAAAATGATACGGAATGACAATTTATATCAAAGCGACAATTAACAAATTATATCAAACAAACAATTAATAGCATATAGCACGTAAAAGCAAATAGAGTAATTAGCAAAATAAGCACACAAAACCTAATTAAAACTAAGTCTGTTCTGGTTAGAACCTAGATAGAGTCGCCAAGCTGTCATACCCTATTTTAACCAGGGTCAAAATAGTTTATAACATCCCGGTAATTCCGGGGTTAATTAAAGTTAAGAGTCGCCACCTAATTATTTATGGTGAATTAGGACACCTAAGGTTATTTAAAGTTATTATCTAAAGTTGATTTGTTTTTAAAGTCTACGAAACCAAAAGATCTGAGTAAGGGTTCAACTAACCTAGAGGGAAGGTATTAGGCATCTTCTAAGTTCCATTAATAATGGTTAATCCGACCGGACTTAGAGTTAATTAATTAGGCTAAGTATAACATTTTTTAAATGTTTTGAAAATAGCTTATAAACGTTGCTAAAGTTTTAAAATGTAATAAAGTAATAATATTAGTAAAGATAAGATTTGTAAAGTATAAAGGTTTGTATAAAAGAAGAACTTTAACGAAAATATGTCTCACAAAGGTCGTTAGAGTTTTGAAGAAAGAATATAATGACGTCGATTAGATAATACTTATAAATATTATATTAAGGCATTATGAATAGCTCTAATATGTAAAAGGAAGAAAATAAAGCTTATTGAATTAATTGTTAATTCTTCCTACCCATTTACTAAAGCCAACCCGACTAAATTCACTAAAGTCCACTTAATCTAAACAAAATGAAACAAGTAAGATATTAATCATGTAGTTGCAAATTAAATGCACAAACAAAAATGAAGTAAGGAAATGAGATGATTTGGATGATTCAGCAAAAAACGCCACTATTCAAGTCATTGGGCTTAGACCCGTGAATTTTTATATTGACATCCTAATATAGGACCGGGCTGGACACGAGAAGAGAAATTGCGTTGGGCTTTTAGCCCAACACCGAATGCGAGAGGTGTGAATAATGGAGTCAAATGCCAACTCCAAACCTTTGCGGGATGACCTCGAGTCTTAAAGTAAGACTCTTCGACTCCGGTGTACATGCAAACAAAGAAAAATTACATGAGAAGCAACAAAAGATGATAATAGACAGAACAGCAACCACAAACAGCAATCTCTCCTCCAATAGGCAACAAAACAAAGAGTCGGTTCAGCCGAGTATGGCAAATACTTGCTGCGAATTTGCAGCAGCCTAGTTAATTCAAAATCAATGTTTTCAACTGACAATACAATGACTCAGTTCAGAAGGAAAGCTGAAATTTATATCAAGTTGTGACAGGAACTCGGTTCAAAAATGGGCAGTAACTCACAGCCCCAAAAATACAGAAACAAACGGCTAAAATCTCAACAATTCGTGATTGTAATCAAAGCAGGAAAACGACTAAAATGTAATACTTCACGATGTTCAAATTTAAAGGTGGAGGAGTGCAAGGCGGATATGTAGTATAGACATGATTTCAGCCCTTGGCTTATTTTAGAGTGCAACAGAACCAAAATTAAGCATCAAAATGTGTAGACAAGATTTCATACGCTAAAACAGGCCAACACATCTTGCCTGCAAACTATAGAAGAGAACCTATGTTGTCATGGCTGAAATGAAATGAAAAGGATCAAGCTTGTTTATTATCAAACATGGCATCCTGAATTACATATAGGCACATGTTGATATACAAAATAAAGGCACACAAGGGTACGAGCAACCGTTCTCTGCACATGAAGACATGTATTTACTTAAGATGAGTTACAAACCAAACTCAGAAATGTAAGTCAACCAAGACCAGCATGTATAACCAACACTTAAATGTTTTAGACCTTTACTAATTTATCATGACTCACAAGATAATAAACTAAACATGAGAAGACAAGGAGCAAGTTTATTTGGAGGATTGAGATATGTTTACTTAGTTAAAATAGCTTTTAAGAGGGATACTAAAATGTTTCTTACACGAAAACAAAAAGAGAAGAGTCGGGATGTTATCAAGTACCTAACTCTCTAATCCGAACCGAAAGCATCGAGTGATTTTTATTAACTTATAACTAAACTAAATCTCAAAGCAAACAAGCCAAACTCAATCTTATGCAAGAACTCATTCTTGCGCTTCAAATAAATTTACCAATCAACAGACTAATAATTTTACGGACTAGTAACAATGACGATCTGAAAAAAACAGGGCTAAACAGAATGCGGGAAAAGATTTGAAGATATGATTCAAAACGGAACCTAGTCTATACTTCGAATAAATCCTTTTAAACTAGTTCATTTTTGAATGGACGGCGTAACACAGCGGTAAATAGTTCATACTTCGCAAGTTCGATGGAAAGGGAAATAAACTCAATAAAGGCACACAAGATATATGCATTCATATAAAATCGAAACGAAACTACGACTAGTTTGCAGCCCTATTGAAATTAGACAACTAAACCTTAACTAACATTCTCGAATCTACATAAAACGAACTAACAAATCACACGCAACGAACAGAACTGGAGCGAAAAGGAGAAGAAGAGTTATTGACCTGTTTTGTGTACGGTGAAATGGGCGTCGACGTCACGAATTTAGGCTCGAACTCAACGAACCCGAACCCGATTAAAGTGAGTAAAGTTTCAGACCAAAAAGTCTAAAAAATAATAATATGTTGACAGTTCTTTCTTTATAGTGAGGAAAAATGTAAATATTTCAGAGGAGTTGAGGCGGCTGAAAGAACTCCCCTTCAGCTATGGACTTAAGGTCCTTTTTATAGGTAAAAAGGCTAGGGTTTTGCTCGAATTTTAGGCGGGATTTTGAATTCGATTTTGGTTCTGGGTCAACATGACCTTTTCGAACTGAAAATTGAATCTTTTAACAGTTGGCTTTTTTCAGAAACTTCAAAAGTTCTTTGGCTATTTGTGTTGACCATCTCAATGGTGATGAGAGAGGAAAGGATTTACACATAAAATAAAACGGCAAGACCTGCCATCGTTGAAAGGAAAATGGGTCTTTGTTAAAAAGGGGAAAGAGGAGAAGACGACAAGATGAGGAGCGTAGAGAGAGGGAGAGTAGGAGAGAGCAGCGAGCATTGCACGAAAATGGGTGTCACTGTCTGCCATTGTTGAAGGCAACTGAGCCTTTGTTCACAATAGGAAAGGGATGAGAGAGAGAGCAAGAGAGGAGCGGCTGAGAGGGAAAGTGAGGGATTAGGTTTAAGTTAGGAAATAAGATTGGGCCGGGTCGGGTGTTTTAGTTGGGCTGGTCGGGTTGAAATAGTGGACCGGGTAAGTTGTGAGATGTGGGCTGGTCCGTTTGGGCCGTTCATTTTGGCTGAAATATGGATCCTTTCTCCTCCATTTTAAATCACTTTTGGGCTTCTAATTTAATAACTAGTATAATATATATATATTATGTGAAGATAAATAATGATTAGTATGTAGAAGGTAAAGGTTTGATAAAGTAAAATTAATTTAACGAGTACAAATCTTAGAAATGAAACGATAACGAACCATTTAAAATTTGTGATAAGTAACGAAAGTGATGTTGATAGTAGCATAGTGAAAATGAAAGTAATGGTATTAATAGCAGTAAAATAAAAATAGTAGTGAAAATAAAATATTTAGATTTAATTAATTTGAAGCCCAAGGAAATAAATTTGAATAAAGGAGGGACAAAATTGGGTGTCAACATTATTTCTATTTCATCTAATATTTTTACTATATTATCTAGATCATTTTGGTTTTTTATTACTCCTATTCTGTCTATTCCTGTTTTGAAATTATATAATTTTATTTTTACGTCTATTAAAGTATAGTCTTTTCTAATAGATCTTCATTTTTTCTAGAATTAAATTCTTTGACTCTGTTTTTCCTTTACAACATTTGTTATTTTCTTCACAGTCTTTACAGCAACTATCTTCTTTCTTTTGCAGGTTTATCTGGTCTGCAGTCTGAATTTTCTTATGTCTTATTCTAGTTTCAGCTTTCATAGTTTGTACCGGTGTATGAGTGATGTTTTTTAAGAAAATCACTCTATCTCTTGTAATCATACAGCTACCATTATTAAATATGTAACATGAAATATAATCCTATGACAAAGTCTACATTTATATTTAAGTCTCTTACCCATATTTTATCCATTTTGTAACTAGGCTTGTAAAATTCTGAACATGTATTTGCAAAGCTAATGTATGCTTTATGAACAGAATGTCTATATATATTATGTGTTCCATCCATTTGCATGGCTGCAACTGGTTTTTCTAGGATCTTTATTAAGTTTGGTGGGACTACTCTTTTATTTATTATACACTTTATGCATCCCGAATCTACTAATGCTAATGTTTCTATTTCGTAGTCGTCTATTTTTATTCTTGCAAGTATCTTTATTGTTCCTAATTTCTTATCTTCATTACACACCAGTGCTTTGTAATCTTCTACGCTCATTAATTCTTCTTGATTGTCTTCTGATATAGGACTAAGGGGTCTAATTACTGGTCTTGTGATAGATGAAGTTATTTCTTCAGTTTCGCTACCTTCTTCTTTTTGTTTTCCTTTCTCTAATTTATATATTCTTTCTTGTTTCTAATTCATTTACTCTTGCTTCTAATGTCATTATTCTTAGATTGATAGTAGGATCCTCTATTTTTTTTTTTAATGTTTTTCTTCTTTGTTTATTTTTGTATCAAATTCCTTTTCTATGCACATGATACATCCTTCCACATAACATTTTTTACATTTAGCTCTTTTTTCTTTACTAGGGTACCATTTACAAAAGAAGCATGCATTACTAGCTAATCCTTTATTTCTTTCAAATTCATGATTACAGTCTTCAGAAATATTTGCAAAAGTGCTTGCTTGAATTGCTTCTAAGTATAATTCGTCTAATCCTATTTCATTTATTAGTTCTTCTTCTTCTTCTTCTTCTTCTTCTTCTTCTTCTTCTTCTTCTTCTTCTTCTTCTTCTTCTTCTTCTTCTTCTTCTTCTTCTTCTTCTTCTTCTTCTTCTGAGTCTGATGAGTCTGTTTTAATCTTTTCTTCAGCGTCTACACTTACTATAGAATATATACTTTCATTATAAGACATGCATTCATCTACATTTATTAATGTTTCTTGAAAATCTTCGATTAACTGTTTCTTGTCTTATTATTTATTCTTTTTGGACATGTATTTGCTAAATGTTCTACACTTCCGCAGGTGAAACACTCTAGTCTATTCTTGTAGTTTCTTTCGATTCTATATTTCCTAACATGTCTATTTCTATCTAAATAAGGCTTTCTTGCTGATGACTTTCTAAGATAATATTTCTTTTTATAGCTTCTATTGTATTGTGGTCTATGCTTTCTATATTTTTTCTTTCTATAATTGTCTTTATCGTAACTTTGAGTAGTATATACAATATGTTTACAAAAACTCATTTCATTTTGTTTTAACTGTTTTTGTATTTGTATATGCGTACACTTTTCTTGTAATAATTCCATTACGTGTTGTATTCTATGTCCTATTGACCATTTTAAATTAGGGTGTTGTATTCTATGTCCTATGGACCATTTTAAATTAGGGTGTTGTATTCTATGTCCTATTGACCATTTTAAATTAAGGTGTTGCATTACTCCATCTCTCTTATTCCATCTATCTTTTATTTCTCTTCCTAGAGCTCCTGGTAGTTTATTAAATAATTTTTTACCTAATTCTTGGTCAAAAGCATTTCCACTAATAGTACAATAATAAAAGTAATCATTTAAGAATTTCTTAATATGAAACCAACTGCTTATACTAAGTTGTTCTAGCTTTATTACTGCATTTCTTTGTAATGTTATTAATCCACCATTTGGATCTTCTCCAGTGATTAGAGTATGTATCTTATTTGTAAAATTATAGGGATTTTCCCCCATGGATACTAAGACTTGAAATTCATATGGGAATTCTATCTTATATGCTTCCCATAATCCTTTTGTTGATTCTCCTAAGAATGTCTCTAGATATTTATGCATTGCTTTAGCATCTGAATCATTATAATTTTTTATATAATCTGCCACTACTATACCTTTCCAAAGGTCTATTACTGAATTCCACATTTGTGGATCGTGAACTGCTATATTTAATATTTTTCCCTTACTACCTCCTTCTTGTAGTATGATAGGTTCCTCTATAGGTATTCTTTTTCCTGATGGTTTTATATTTTCTGTTGGTACTTCTCCTACTCTAAAAACTCTTCGTCTAGGTACATTTCCTGTACTAGTGTCTATTGTAAATTGTTGCTCAGTTGTTCTTTGGAATGGGCTAGAACTAGTTGAAGATGATTCCATTAATTCTTTTTGACTTATTATTGAGTCTAATTCTATTTCTTCATCACTTTATTGTATCTCAACTAAAATTTTATCAAAATTGTCTAATTTATTTTGTGAAATACTCTCTACTTTGTATCCCCAATTATCTGTTCTATGTTCACATTTTTTAAAATGTTCTATAGTTTCTTCCAATGTTAGACTTCCTAATTTACATTCTTTACATTTGAAATTCTTATTTTTATCTTTTTTATAAATTTCTTTCGCTCTTTCTAAGGCTATGTCTACTTCGAAATCGTCTTGTATTATTTCAATATTCATGCATTCAGATTCAGTTTCTTCTATGGTGCTTTCTTCCTCTATGTAACGACCCGTTTGGTCGTTTAGCACTTTTATGCCTAATATCTCTAAAACACCCTTTTTTTTGGTCTAATTTTGGTATCTATAGCTTGCGATAACCGGTGATTCGGTTATTTAATTGACAAGAATTTTAGACCCCGTATTTTATACGTCGAGTGATTCGCGAAAGAATCAACGGGAGATAGAAACCTCGGATTTACTTAGTGTAGAAATATTATTGGAGATTAGGGATTTATTTAATTGTGATTAAAATATTAAATGAGGAAATTGTAGTTGGTATAAAATAACGCTAGTGGAAGGATGAGTGTTGAGTGACTCCACTTTCACGTTCATGTGGCGGCTTACAATGACTAAGCATTATTAAGGGATAAGTGGCATATTTATAAATTAAAGTCCATTAGAAGAATGGACCCCACAATCCATTAGGTGATAATAAAACAAATGAAAACATTCTTGGCTAAATTTCTTTAGCACAAAACATGGCAGGTTAGTGGGACACTTTCTTCCACGGGAAAGTAAGTAAACAAGGATGGAATAAGTTGAAGTGTGAGTCAACATTCAACAACACTTAATGTGCATGAATGGCACACGGAAAGTGATAAAATATTAACAACTCTTAGTGCACATGTATAGTTTACATTCTTTTGGATGGAATATTAAAAGGGATCATTTTAGTTGCCTTTAAGTGAATTAGAAAAGAATAAAGGAGATTAAATCTCCTTCCTGGAACGTTGATAGTTCTATACAGCAAACTATTTGAGCTCTCACTTGTAGTTATAAAATTTTGTGTTGAAATGGGGAAATTAACGTGACAAATAATGAGCAGCAAGTCGGGTTAACAAGTAGCAACAATACGCATACAAGGTAATAATTCTCCTCTCCTATTTAAATTCATCCAAGTCATAGTTAAAATGTAATATGAGAACTACGGAATTAATTGCGAAAAATCGGATAAAGCTTGTTATTGTTATCATATGGATTGTTTGGTGGGTGTTACAAATTTTCTGGTATACTGGAATATCGTGGAATTGGTTGTAATTGTTGTGATTGTACTTATTGTTATACTATGTAAATACGAAAATAAAGAAGTGTGTACAAGTATCGATATAGAAAAGTATATTGGGTTGTTTTGGAGGAGATTTAGGAATGGATTTGATTTTATTTGGATAGGTATTTATTGATATTGTTATTGGTATTGTTGTGATAATCGGAAATTAATTGGAAGTTCGGACTAGGCGAATATATAGGGAAAATGCTGCCCGATTTTGTTAAATTTGTAACTAATGGAAAACCCTAAACGACAAAGTATGAGTTAAAGAATAAGGCTCTATAAGCGGTGGGCTACGGATTTACAAAATAGAAAGTATAGTTGCTAATGAATACGTTACCTTTATATTAAATAGGCTAAAAGAGCGACGAGGCGAACGGATTTATGAATAGTTGCTAACAGGTATGTAAGGCTAACTCTTCTTTCTTTTGGCATGTCTTAGATCTAAGTGATGAATGACACGAATTTTGGGGTAATCCTATTCATAAGTTCCGGAGTGCGATTTATGATTCTTATTCACTTCTTGATGATAGAACTCTCCGGTGATTGTGCCTCCCTTCGATCTATTGTATGTTGGATGGAATGTTATAAGTTGTGACATACAAACGTTAAAGCTACAAACTATTAGAAGTAACTTGAGGATGTCGTAGCCGTATGTGAATCATTATTACATGTTATGAATGTGGGTACATGTTTAGAATATAAATATAGCGAGTATGGGTGTCCTTAGAGTCGTATTCTAACGTAGATCGCATATTTTATAGATTTTGATCGTTCGAGGCTCTACGCAAAGGGAAGACATTAGTTTGATTGTTCGTGGCATCCGCTCGGCATTGAGGTAGGTTACGGTCTACTTTAGTTAGACTCGATTAGAGAATCGTATGTAGTTGTAGAAAGTGACGGGGACGACATATAGGCCTTCGGGCATGAAGTAGAGGTGATTTCAGTTAGTTTGGGCCGTGTTAGTTGCTATGTGGGCTTGTCGCCATATGTGTTATTTTACGTGATTATCACCGTTCGTATCTCTGTCACATACTAGCTCACTCACCGTGTGTAAAGGAATGGTAACATTAATATGACTTGTATTGGTTGACTATATATTGATGATATTGTTGGGACCGATATCATGCATGACATGTCTTTTATATTATTGTTGTGATGATTGGTGAGGTGAGTGATCGAGAGACTCCGAGGTCTTTGCCGGAGATTGAGAGTGACAGAGAGACTCCGAGGTCTTTGCCGGAGAGGGTAAAAGAGAGATGAGTGTTTGTTGCCCGAGGTTTCTTGCCGGGAACGATGGAGTGTCCGATGCCCGAGGTCTTTGCCGGGATCGTGAGAGTGTGCTCGTGATCCGAGGTTATATTCGGAGCGAGTGGTACATGGACTTCGCGGGTCCCCCATGGGTCATGACTATGAGGCATTGCCATAGCATGTGTGTACGGGAGTGGAGTGTGAGAGGTGACTATTGCATTGCATTGCATTGCATTCATCCACTTATATATTTGACCGATCATTTGGTGAATTATATCTTGTCTTGGTTGATTTCATGATTCCTTTACACCTTACTTGTATTTGATATGTGACCATACCTGTTTGCTCTATGTGCTACTTGTTGGTTTTGACTTCTTCATGCGTTATCTAATCATTGTCGGCCTATGATGCTTACCGGTACAAGTGTTGTGCGATACTACTCTTGCTGCACTTTTGTTGAGTGCAGAGTACGATCCAGGCTCCAGTTCTAAACCCCGTGGCTGATACGTGAGGGTGATATCTTTTAGTTATTCAGGGTGAGCTACCTGTCTTCCGTGGCCCCTGAAGGACCTCCTCTATCTATTTCTGTTTTTGTATTCGACAGACAATATGTAGCCTTCGGGTATTTTCAGACTTCTATTCTGTCCTATGTTAGCGCTCTTGTACCCTTTGACCAGATTTTTGGGATTGTCGTGACATTTCTTGTTATGATAAGTATTTAAAACTTGATAACTTATTCTTAAATAAATTTTCCGCTTATTTAACTTGTTATTAGTAATGTGGTTCGCCTACTCGAAGGGATAGTGTAGGTGCCACCACGACTCGTGAATTGGGTCGTGACACTCTAAGTCTCGATGAGTAGTATAATTATAGTCTGTGAATCTTATAGAAGTCTCTCCTCTAGAATTGGTATACATTAAATGAGATTCTGGTTTTAATATCTTTTTCTTATTAAAGTCCTCTAAATTCCATTCTAATCCTGCATATTCTTCAGGGTTTATCTTTATGGGTTTTATTAATTTTATTCCTCTATTTCCCATAACTTCTACTACATCGTTTACTTTAATTTTTAATTTAGTATTACTATTATTTGTCATCTTTCCTAAAATTCCTACACACATTAATAAATTATTTCCATTACTCATTTCTTCATATCCTTTAGTCTGTATTCCTATCTTAATATGTTTTCCAAATTCTCCTAAGTTTATCATAAGTTCTAGGCTTATATAAAAAATTCCTCCATTATTTGTCATATGTACTTTTGTTAATCCTATTATTGACTTCTTTAGATCTGACCACTTATCATCATAAATTACCACTAATACCTTGGTTCCGAGATTCTTTCTAGTTAATCCTGAGTCCTATTACAATTAATCCCATATGCATTAAACTTAGCCTAGTATTTTTTATTTGTCTTACTGACTCTGAATTAATCAAGTTTATCATTGTAACACTATTTCCTATAGCTAATAATTGTTCTTCTCTATAATGTCTATATAACTGTGTTGTGCTTGAGAAATATCCTATGTTATATAGAATCTTTGGATTAAGTAGTCTTAGCGATTTTCTTTGAAAGATTTGTATGTCTCTATCTATGTCTATTACATCATCTAATTGTTGGTTTTCTTCTGGTCTTCTTCTACTTAGAATTCTTGACAAAAGGTTATTACCTATCCTATTATCTAAAAAACTTACTCTGGGTCTTTCTGAATCTCCTTCATTTCTCGATCTAACTGAAAGAAGGTCCATTTTTGTGGTTTTCTAACTAGTTTAACTTTCTCTTTTTGAGGGGTTATTTCTACTTTCTTTAACTGTTCTATTAATTCGTCTACTTCTGTATTCCGTGGAGTTTCTGTAATACTACTTTTATCTTTAATTACTTTATCTAATTTCAAGTTAACTTCTAATAATAACCTTATTATAGCAATATTCTGTTTTAGAATTAATTGATCCGATTTAGAGCTAGGAATATAGTCTTTATAGTCCTGTGGAAAAGGAATATATTTTTCGGTTAATTGTAAGGCTTCTATATGTACTAAGCTTGATTCACTCATGAAAGAGAAATTTCTTTTAATTCTTCTATTGCCTTTTTTAGTTCGCTAATATCCTTTGGTTAAAACTTCTACTTGTTGTGTTATCTGAGCTACTAATTGAGTTGTCTTTATTTCTAATTCTTTTGGTTTCTCTGTAATAGTTCTAACTAGTCTCTCTATTTCGTTTTTGGTAGGTATTTTTTCTAAGTTAAACTTATTATTCAAAAACTGATTTTTCCTATCTATTTATAATTCTTGTGATTTTAAGAAATCAAAGTTCTGTTCTAATTTTTCTAAGCTCTTCTTTTGTTTAGTTTGTGAAGATTCTATTACATCTAATATTCTACTGGTATTTTAATTATTTTCTTTAGATTCTTCACTAAAATTTATGATTAAATCTATTAAAGTATTATATTGCTTATCTTCAGTATGTAATATATGTTCTCCATTGCTGAAGTTACACTTTATAATATTATGATCTTTTAGTACTCTATATTTCTTTTCTATATATACTCTTAAGTTTAAATACTCTAAATTGTTTAATGTATTTATTCTGCCTGATTTATCTATTATCCTAATGGAATCCACACTTTTCGTTGTTTTTGAAACTTAATCCTTGTCTTTAATCTTTCAATATCGTCTTTTATACCTTGTAATTCCCAAATTATAGCAGATATGGTCTCTTCGTGTACAATATTTTGTAAGAAACTATTTACTATTAACGATGATAATGCTTTTGTATTTATTACTTCTAAAAATGCACTTAAAGCTTTTTTTATTTTTCTTAACTCTCGTATTCGCTCTCTATCTTGATGTAAATACCAATAATTAATTGCTATTTGTCTTGCCAAAGGATGTGTCTTCATATAATGATAGTTAATATGGTTTAAATCTTTTTGGTACTTGCCTCTGAGAGGATTTCCTAGATTTTACGTATTCTAGTAATCTATATTCTAATTCTGATATTATATCTATTAATTCTTGTAGTCTCTATTGGTTGGCTTTAGAGTTACTTAATCTAATATATTCTAGGTATATTCTATTTAGTTCTTGTTTAACTTCTAAATAGTGATCTGGCATATGTTATCCTAATGGAATAAAACGTACCTTCCTTTCTAGATATCTAATATGTTCTTCTGCTCTAAATATTTCGTCATTGGTAAACTGTATTTCCCAAAGAAGATTATTTTTAAAGCTTAAAACGTTTATCTTAGTTTCTAAGGCTTCACGATGAACTGTTTCTAAATAATTAACGTATTCAGTAAGAAATTTTCTAGTTTTTCTAACGTTTATAAGTCTTTGACGAGAGTTAAGTATATCATAAGACAGTGGAAACTTATGTATTTAGTAAAACTATGTTGTCTCATACAAATTTGTCTAGTAGCAATTGATGGTCTTCTTTGTCTAGCAGAAAATGGTCTGCGCATAAAAATTAAACTGAAGGTCTGTAGTTCGTTCCTACATGGGGGCACCATTCTTATCATGTAGTTATATCTCTAAGTTTCTGTTTATCTCCCCTTTTTTTTTTTCAATTAATCTAGACTCTACCCAGTCATGAATCTTATTACATTGTTCATCTCTTTCTCTTAACCTCTGTTCTTAATCCACACCCCGGTCATGCCAACAATTCGTCCTTTATCATATTTGAGACATTTTAATGGCTCCTCAACACCTAGGAATTTACAGGTTAATCCATCGAGTTTATTAAGAAATTAAGAGAATAACCATATACTAGGAGTAACAGATTCATAATAATAAGAAATTACTTAAACATAGATTTATATAACATAGATTCACAATAATGTACATAACGAGGGGGAGTAATACAGAAACATAGTTATAAAAACTTACATGACTTAAAGACGGAGAGAGGTTTCCCTTTTGGGGACCCCCAAAAACTACTTCTCACACTGAGAGGATTATTGAAAACTAGTACTATTTTACAGTAGAAGTTTATATTACAAGGGTTATAAAGAGAGAGGGGAAGGGATTTGAGGCATTTGATGAAAGAGAAGGGGAATATGGATTTCTTCGTATTTGGTGCTTGTATGTGTTGTTGATGATGCTTCTCCTCTTCACCAATGGTCTCTATTTATAGGCGTCTGGCGGACTTCAACTTCGGATTTCAAAATAAAAAAAAAATCTTTTGATTTCAGCCGGTGCTCTTTGGGCCCCATCGTCACGTGAAATATTCATAAGACTCTTTATATTGTTGTCCTTTGTTGATCCTGTAGCTGCTTTATTAAAGCTACTTTATAAAAGTTGGTCTTCATTCGTCTTTGTTGTTTTCTTCAATCGCATTTGCTTTTTCTTTGTCTTGGCTGTAGTGATTATATATCTATCAGCACTAGTAATTTTTTTTTTATGTGTCTAAATTGTGTAGTGCAACAGAATCAAAACTTATCCCCGAGTCGACGTCGTTTGGATCTTGTGAATTCTGAAATGAACTATTCTGAAAATCTACCATATCTCTTTCAAGGTCTGAACTATGTACTGGAGACATTTATGCACTTGGAGATAGTTCTGGACTGGGATTTTTAATTATGTGCTTGTCTTGATCTTCCTTTTCTTGAAAAAACTTTTCTAACGTCTGTTTTACTATATTATCTATTTTCTCACTTTTTTTCTTTTTTGAATTGTCTCCTAGTGTTAAGGTTTTTGGGAGTCTTCGCCTTGTCTGGAGTGATAAACGACCTTCATCTTCACTTTTTGGCAAAGTGACAGCCATTAACGGATTTGATAAGTCTTTACCGGCTACCGTTTGAACCGGACTAGCTGTATCTTTATCCGATACAGTGAATTTTACTGCATTCATTGGGGAATGCACACCCGTCTCATCCATTTTGCCTTGAGATGGAAAACTCTGTGATTGAACCAATTTGAATTTGACCGCTTGGAGTATATGTTCTAGCATTCTCACTTGCTCCATGAGTCTTGCTTTTTCTTGGATCGAAGTCTCATTTTTCTGGTTTAGTCTTTTGAATGCCTCAGTCATGGAAGAACAATGGTCACAAAAAATCACTTTGTCTGTATCTTTCTGGATATTGTATTGAGGAATTTTGTTTGAATTTTGTCTAAGTGCTGGAGAAATATAATAATTTGGACCCAGTATCCCTCTTGCATAGTCTAAAGCTTCAGTAAAATCATTAAATCCTTTAAACAGAGGTTTCTCGATGTCTTTAATTGAATCTATAACCTCTGGCCAAGTTTGAAAGACGCCGTTTGTTTTGCCGTGTATTACAACATAGAATTTAAACTTTTTGTCTTGATTTTTTTTCGGTAAAATATTGGCAAAGAGCATTTAAAGTTGCTACAAAATGTTGTGCCCTTTTTATTGTATGATTATCCATAAATTGTCTACTAAACATGTCTAGGGTCTATCTATTACACATTCTGGTAATTTTCTAATTGTCATGTTCGATGGTGGGAAAAATATTAAATTATGTTTTGGACCAAACTGTATTCTTTCTAAAACATTACCTCCTAATGAAGCTTGTGGTCTGAAATGAAGATTACCTAGTTAATACTGTTTGTCTGTAAATGTCTTGGGATGAGGCTTGAATGCTCTTTCCCTTGTCTGCAGTCTTTGGGATTGTTGGTCTCTTGCTGTCAATAATGAAATAAAATTATTAGTCGACAGTAATTTTTAACCTACTTAATTGGTCTGCTAAGTTGTTATCTTTACCCTTAATATGTTCGAAAATTAAATTGTATATTGAGATGGTATCTATAAAGTTTAGCCATCTTCTCCGACTACTATTTTTATCATTTATCTTCTAGTGAAATTTAACTATGGCTTCACAATCTGTTCTAATTAATATTTCTGGTTTATTTAAAATGTATAACCTGAAACTATTTAGTCCCTATATTACAGCTAAGATTTCGGCATCAATACTACTCATGTTGCCTTGTTCTTTGTATTTACTGCTTTGATAAGCACATATTTCTTCTTCTTATTTATTACTATATTTATTTGGTCTTGCTTTTAACACTGCTCCCCATCCTTCAAAACTACCATCTGTTTCTATAATTAAATACTCTGTCTCTAATGGCATATTCAGATCAGGAATATTTTTTTATTTTTCTGTAGTAATTTAATATCTTCAGTATTAAAATGTTTCTGACCATTAGATCCTGTCTTAGAATATAAAGGTCCTGCTATTTTTCCTAAGTCTTTTATAAAATTTCTAGCATAATTTACTATTCCTAAATTTTTTTGTAATTCTTTAGTATTATCTAGTTTGTCTGGCATTTCTAGGGCCTTTTTAGCTATATGAGGTTGTAATTTATTTTACCATCTCCTAAGAAATTTATATGATTTTTACATAATTCCATCTTTTTCTTACTAATTATTATTCCATTTTCTACAAATAGTATAAATACCATTTGTAAATGTCCTAGATGTTCTTTAATATCTTTACTAAATACTAATATGTCATCGACATATACTAATACGAACCTTTTGCATTCTCCAAATATGCTATCCATTTTTTGTTGAAAAATCGGTGGAGCTGTCTTTAATCCAAATGGCATTACTAACCATTCAAAATGTCTTCCAGGACAGGTGAATGCGCTCCATTCTATATTATCTTCATGCATTTTTACCTGCCAATATCCTGATTTACAATCAAACATACTAAATACTTTCTTTCCTTGTATTCTATTTATTAATTCTGTTTTGTTTGTATTCTATTTATTAATTCTGTTTTGTCTGGTAATTTATATCCCTTAGTTCTAGTGTTATCATTAAGTCTTTTATAATTTATTATCATTCTAGCTTTTCCTCTTATTATCTCACTATGATTTCTTACCATAAAGGTTGCAGATCTCGGTGGGCGCCAGATAAGAAGATATTAAGGAGTGAGGAAGTACCGAGTAGGATTGTTTAAAAATTTGATAAAAACCACAGTATTCTTGCCATTAAGTATTAAAAAAATCTTGTGATATTAGATTTTTCAATACCCCCTTATCCCTTTGGTATCAAAGCTAAAAGATTTTTGGACCTTAAGATTAATTTTTATGCGCAGACCATTTTCTGCTAGACAAAGAAGACCATCAGTTGCTACTAGACAAATTTCTACGAGACGACATAGTTTTACTAAATACATAAGTTTCCTCTATAGTATGATATACTTAACTCGTCAAAGACTTATAAACGTTAGAAAATCTAGAAAATTTCTTACTGAATACGTTAATTATTTAGAAACAGTTCATAGTGAAGCCTTAGAAACTAATATAGACGTTTTACGCTTTAAAAATAATCTTCTTTGGGAAATAAAGGTTACCAACGACGAAATATTTAGAGCAGAAGAATATATTAGATATATAGAAAGGACGGTACGTTTTATTCCATTAGGATAATATATGCAAGATCACTATTTAGAAGTTAAACAAGAACTAAATAGACTATACCCAGAATATATTAGATTAAGTAACTCTAAAGCCAACCAACAGAGACTACAGGAATTAATAGATATAATATCAGGATTAGAATATAGATTACTAGGATACGTAAAATCTAGGAAATCCTCTCAGAGGCAAGTACCAAAAAGATTTAAACCACATTAATTATCATTATATGAAGAGGCATCCTTTGGGAAGACAAATAACAACTAATTATTGGTATTTACATCAAGATAGAGAACGAATACAAGAGTTAAGAAAAATAGAAAAAGCTTTAAGTGCATTTTTTAGAAGTAATAAATACAAAAGCATTATCATCATTAATAGTAAATAGTTTCTTATTTGTAAATTCATTATTTGTAAATTATTAGCTTCATCAATTATTTTAGTTAGATCGCCTAATTCATAATCTACTTTCTGAAGCAGGTACAAAACCATTCTTTGCATCCTAGGAACGGATTAAGGAAAGTTTATAAAAGAGCAGAGATATATAACAAAAATAACAAAGGGTGATATGGCTCTTTGATCTTTACCCAAATTTTCTCATTTTTGACCTTTTTTCTTATTACTTTAAATAACAATGTCTAAATATAAATTTCTCATGATGTTTCAGTTACAAATGCTTCATTATAAGCTCAAAAAGGTGAAATCAACTTTAATCATCTCCTCTTAATATCAAGGTAAAAACTTTCTTTATTTCACCATTTTCTTGACATTTTTGTATATTTATTTTAGTGTTTATTTGGGGGATTACAGTGGGTATGTTGTTGTTAATTTGCTTATTTAGTTACTTCTGTGAAGCTTTTCTTGCCCATATATATATTTAGAAATATTAGTTCATCCTAAATGATTATATGTATTCTAATAATTGATCTGTAATATTTGATTTGGATTGAAAAGATTAGTTTAACCAGAGAAGAGAATTTGAAAATTATTTTTCTTTGAAACTCATTTCTTTATTTAACATTTTTTTTAATCTTTCTTTAATTTCTCATCATATATATTGCAGTAAAAATATAATACTTTTAGATGCAAATATTTTATATATCACTTAGTTTTTTATTATTTTATGTGAATTTCCTCATATTATGAAGTTTTCTTCTCCACTAAAATAATGTTTGATTTTTATATATGGTTTTTAAATTTACATATATCAATTTAGATTGATTTTTTCATATTTAACATACCATGTTTGCCATAGATTCTTTCGTCAAATAATGTATACATAAGTTTATGATTTCAATCATATTTAATTTTTTTTTTACGACACCGCACGAAGTGCGGACAAGTACACTAGTATAACATAAAGCTAGACATAGATAAAGTGATGAGACACCTCTCTATGGTTAGCATTCTTATTTATTTATTTTCTCCTTTTTTTGGTTCATTTTTGTACATAATCTACTACGTAAATGGACTAATAAATTCTTCATAAAATAAATATTGAATCATACCCAAGTAGCAGAAACCAAGGCAGTCATAAATCCTTACAATTAAACCCAATTACCGTTTGTCTAAATCAACTTACGTAAGAGCATTAAAACCCACGTAGGAGCAATATAACATGCCCTTAATGGCAATTAAATTACTATTGATGAATTACTTAAATTTTGCATATTGCAAGTACTATATATATTATATTCAACAACACATCTATATCTATCTATATATAATATAAAGTTAGACATAGACAAAGTGGCATGACACGTCTCTTTGGTCAAGAAACACAATTATCTTTTTTTCTCCTTTTTTTGATATTTTTTCCTCATTTATGTGATATGTTTAAAAAGATTAAGAGTCATTTCATTAACTCTCTTAATTATGTTAATGTGATTGATGTGTATTAAACTCATTAGTAAAAGCCTCCCCACGTCTGAGGAGTTCTGTTTTGGAGATATGAAACTTCTCTTAGGGGAATATGTACAAATGCAAGAGGAACAAAGTTGAAATAAACTTTATCAAAATTATGAGTGGCTTCTCACATTATTTTTCTGTAATGGTTAGGACCATTTCTACGCGTGAAAATATATGGAGCTGAATTGTGGAAGGATATATATATTAAGGTACGGTTATGATTCTATCCTATAATTTTTTTCTTTTTTCAGACAATTCAAATTCTTGATTTTTATATTATTTTAATTTCAGAAGTTCATAATTATTCAAAGAGAATTTTGAGACTATGACATGATATGAAAATTGAGAAAATTTTAGATGAGAAGATGGATCTGATAAGCAAGGTAGCAAGGTGGAATGTATGTATGGAGATTTTCTGATAAGCAAATAGCAAGGTAGCAAGGTGGATTTTCTGTTCTCTATGTGTAATGTGTATGTATGAAAATTTTACATTTTCAATTTAATAGTAATATTCTGATATATTTTGACCTGGGCATGCATAAGTTAGGTGATGTGGCACCTCTCTTTGGCCAAGAAACATGTCTTTTTCTCCGCCATCATTTCTTTGATTTATTGTTGCTACAAAGAAAGACAATGAAAAATTGTAAAGGAAAATGAATAGTTACACAAACGGGAATTTCTTTTTTCGTGGTTTATTTGTCTTAAAATTCTATTGAGAATGGTAATCATTATTTGTCTTAAAGTTGTATTGAAAATGATAATTAATTATCTTAATTCGTTCAAAGAAAAAATTCCTCAGTGATGATGTTTCCTAATCCCCTGTAACTAAAAATCAACTACCAAAGAGTTTACTACTCATGGAAAGATCAACTTCGAATGGAATTTTGCTATTTATTTGTAACAGTTCATAATATCATTTTAATATACCTTATGCTATTATATTTTTTCTGGTTCTTCAAAATTTCTATATGAAGGCATGAGATTCATATCTGGCATCCAATCTAAAGGGAACAACGTAAGCTACAGTTAATTAAATTCCTTTTGTTATTTATAGTTGTACTACTATAAATGTCTTTTCTGTAAAAAAAAAAAAAAAAAAAAAAAAAAAAAAATTCTCTTTTGCACCCTTTCTCAAGATCGATCTCCAATTTTTCTTTTTTGGCATTTAAAATTAATTTATTTTTCTTTAAGCCACAATTAATTAAATTCCTTTTGTTATTTATGTTAGGGTTTTGCCCTGATTTTCTTACCATATTTGGATTTTACCTTTTCTTGAAGGAAGGGCAAAGAGTTTACCATAATTGATTTTACTTTTTCCAAAAGGAAAATACAAATCTTCCATACTTGAGTAACTCTTTTCTTGGAGGAAAAATTTTGGACATCTATAAATTGAAGACCTCCTTCTCACAACTAGAGAACACAATAGAATCCACAATGTAGTCATTAAAATAGTTTCGTTTAGGGGGAGATTATTCCCTCAATAGTTTTTATGATTTTAATATTAGTTTTTCAATATGTAGGCCAGTTGGTCAAATCATATTATAATATTATGCTTTTTAGTATATGTTCTTTGTTGTTCGATTTATGGTCGTTCATGGTTTGCAAATTATTAGCTTCCGCATGACGCCCTGATTATTTCGATCCCAACAAAGAGCCAATGGTTCAGCCAATGATTCGGCGATGTTCAGGACTTGTTTAAGGCGGTTTCAAATCAAGAGCAAACAATTTCACGATAATGAAGATTTTATCTAGGAGTACTACATACATCCCTGCTGCTGCATCTTCAAAAATAAAGCAAAATATTTTTAAACCAATTTTTAACCCATAATATTTTAACCTTATTTTTAACAATGGTAAGCAGCAGTGATGAAGATTTGTGAAGAAGGCGGATCAAGTTTTATCAAGAAAATCCAGGCCAAAAGGAAAGATTTGTTAGGGTTTTGCCCTAATTTTCTTACCATATTTGGATTTTACCTTTTCTTGAAGGAAGGGCAAAGAGTTTACCATAATTGATTTTACTTTTTCCAAAATGAAAATACAAATCTTCCATATTTGAGTAACCCTTTTCTTGGAGGAAAAGTTTTGGACATCTATAAATTGAAGACCTCCTTCTCACAACTAGAGAACACAATAGAATCCACAATGTAGTCATTAAAATAGTTTCGTTTAGGGGGAGATTATCCCCTCAATAGTTTTTATGCTTTTAATATTAGTTTTTCAATATGTAGGCCAGTTGGCCAAATCATATTATAATATTATGCTTTTTAGTATATGTTCTTTGTTATCCGATTTATCGTCGTTCATGGTTTGCAAATTATTAGCTTCCACATGACGCCCTGATTATTTCGATCCCAACAATTTATATGTACTTTCTTTTGTTTGCTATATTTTTTGTTTGTTTCTTATCCAAGTTAATTAAATAGAGAAGCTAAGATCGTGGTCCATTACGATATTTTTCTTGATACTGTTAAATTGTTTGATCTCTTAAGTTAAATGAAAGTGATGGTGTCATATTTGTGGTCATGGTATTGAAGCTTGAAAATATAGAAAAAAATTCTAATTGTCTTTTTTATTCTATAACTGCCAATACTAGTATAGACGAAGGGTCAAATCCGGTTATATATAACTTTAATAATTTTTATAGGAAATGAAATTTCATTATTTGCATGTTTCACTTACTTTTATAAAAGATGTACTTTTATCTTATAAACACAATGGATAACGGATGAATTTTTAATTCATTGAGACGTTATAGTAATGTATGTTAGGCAATTTTGTTGCAGAAGCAATCTCATGACTATGACCCAAGTTGTGTTGCTCTCTTTTCTGTTTGTTTTATTTGATTATTTTTCAAGGTATGTCAAGAAGGAAAATATATTTTTCCTCTAGTAGAATATTTAATTAATTAGAGATTATTTTCAAAATGCTCTGATCTCCTATGAGAAAAATTCCCAATTCTCCTTTTGGGGCTTCAACTCAAGAACAACCTTTATTTTATGTCGTGCCGAAAGAAGTAAGAGCTCTTATTCCACAGTCTTTAGCACATAGCAGGTCGACTGATTCGTTTTAAATTTAAAATATTTCTATAGGGTCTTGTGGGGAATCATGCACATGAGGACCAGAAGACGACATTCTAAGGCTAAATAGAGCCCTTATCCAAGAAATGGAGTTGGGTTAAAAGCACCGAATGTATTTGCACCATCAGCCCTGTATAGGCACAAGAATCTTTATAAGGTGTGATACCAAGAGACCCATCGCAACCACTGATCTACCCATTGGCCTAGAACAGTGCGCTCCTCTATCTCTCGTTCACGAGTCCGGAGCCTAAAGGGCATGAATTTGCCACAAAAAAATCAAAGGGGGTTGCCCTTTCCAAGATAAACCAAAAGGGGTTTATCGTGGAGCACACTACGTTATACAAAAAAAAAAAAATTACGTTGTCAGATTTTGAAATTAATTTTCTTTTTAAAGTAAAACGTAGACCAGTCCACGTTTTACAAAAATTATATTTTGTAAAACGTGGAATGGTCTACGTTTTACAAAATATAATTTATATTTTGTAAACCGTAGACCAGCCAATGTTTTGCAAAATATAATTTTTGTAAAATGTTGGCTATTCCACGTTTTACAAAATATAAATTTGCCCGACTATTTTTTTTTTTAAGAATTTCAGTGATTTTTTTTTTTTTTTTAAACTCAAAAGATACGCCACAAGTCATATAATAATTAACTCAAACAAATATTTTAACTCAAACAAAGTCATACAATAATTAAAAATGTGTGAAATAATATGTGAACATAAAAAAAAAATACTAAAATATAAGTTAAATAAACGTCACACATTATCTGAATAGTAAATGTTAAATTAAATACGTAATTAAACACCACAAGACATATTATATATTTATTACAATAAAGACAACAACATATTCTTGGAAAATTACAATAAGGAAACAACAATCGTACAACTTAGGAAAAAAATATAAAAACCAACAAACAACAACAACTACTGATTTTTGTTGGGGCAGCGATTCTTGTTATGACCTGCTTGCTTGCACGTACTACACTTCCTAGCCATGCGAGCAGGAGCTATATCCATTTCATTCCTCCTTCTAGTTGTACTCCGCGCTCCTGAAATTCGCTCGTATTCAGTGTTTGCAATTAAACTGAAGGGAGAAGGTGGACAATATGCCTCATCACCCAACAGTGAAAATTTTCCAATGTACGTTTGTTTGTAATACCTGCAACTGTAGTCCTTGCTAACATAGGTCTTTGGCTGAATGCCGCGGATATTACAAAATTTAATGGCATGTGAACATGGCATATGGTAGTTTTTCCACTTCCCACACGAATACTTTTTCCCTTCGGCAGAGACTTTATCGATATTTCCGCCCTTACCTTCATGTGCAAAGTCTAAATTTCAAAGACCCCATTAACTGTATTGTATTGTTGCATGTCAGTGTGCTTTAGGGACCTCTCCCAGTATTCATCGAACTTCTTTTCAACAGCGAGCGACCAAGGCTTTTTATCTGCAATCAACAAAGCAGCAAGGGAGCTTCTCTCAATAAACCGATCAAAAAGATTTTTAAACGTCAGACGGACCATGGCAATAACAGGAAATCCACGAGGTTTCTTCAATAAACCGTTGTAAGACTCGGCGACATTCGTTGTCATAGCCCCTCACCATGACCATTGTCTTCAATCAATGTCCATCTCCTCCGAAAGATTATTTAATCATAGATGCGCTGGAGGTGACAATCTTTTGATTTATTCCATCCTCATTTTTATACTTCTTCTTCTGGTGCTATGTAGCCGCCAACCACATTAGCTGCTCAAGGTCACTGTTGAGGAACTTTTTATTAAAGTTGCTTTTCAAATGCCGAACACAAAACCTATGGTGTGTGGATGGTAGTTGTAACCAATCAAGCCAATCAAGTTGTCACGACCCTCCTAGTGGGCCATGACGGGTACCCGGAGCTGACTACCGAGCACCACACATCGTACTACTATCGTGCCAACCTGTACACATATAATCTCCAAAACCGTGCTTACTATGAATTGATTATAAACTACTCCGCAAAACTTGTACATTTATACATATAAGCCCTCACGGGAACAAAAGAATGATATACAAAATATACATTGAGGGTCACATAACATCTACTACCCACACATAAGTATCTACGAGCCTCTAACTAAAATACTGAAGTCATGAAGACGGGACAGTACCCCGCCGTATCCAAGTGTATACACAAAAGAATATATCAGAGACTGCACCTCCGGAGGATGGAAGTGCTCCTGTGCAAGCTGATCTGGCTCCTAGGAAGCTGGGTCGTCTCCCTGCCTACCTGTAGACATGAGCACAGCGTCCAAAGGAAAAGGGCGTCAGTACGAACAATGTACTGAGTATGCGAGGTATGAATTATGGAACTCTAAGGAAACAAGAGGATAAAAGATAAAGAAATAACCTGTGACTGCTTGCCTCTTAAGGTGGAGTCATGCATGCAAGCTCATATAATAAACAATATCACATTATATCGTATATTGCTGCGGAACGTGCAGCCCGATCTATACTAATATGCCGTGGAACGAACGGCCCGATCCATATTCCCATATATCCCGCGTCCGGGCATATATCATAATACCAGCTGATCAGGTGGCTATACGTCTATAGCGCCTCACCTTTCCCCATATCCCCTTATGTACATATATATATATCATAGGTAGCATGCATGAGAGCCCAAACAAAAGCTACACTTAATCGGAGTGACGTAAGGTCGTGAACCTCCGATTACATTATGGCATTATCCTCATCGCTATGTCTCACCTTGAAGGAATTAATATCATGAGGCGAGACAATAACAAAGAGTAACATCAATGGAATCATCATCATCCTCTTCACTAGCATAAAACATATCTTATGAGGAGCTTTTAATGATCTTTAACTTTCGTCTTTTGGGATGTAAGAAGGTCATGGGAATGTAGAGAAGAAATTATAATACAAGAGTCATGCCTTGAAAGAAGGGGATGAGCCTTAAATACCTTTATGTCTCCTTAACGATATCGACTAAGCGCTCTCCTTCCGGCTTACAATTCTACATACAAGAGGATTTGTACGAAAATTAGGTTATGGGAAATATACTTAAGCTTAAACTAAGTGGCTAGGGCTAACGAAAATTGGGCAGCATGTCCTTTGTTTCAACAACTTTTCCTCATATAATAAAATAGCTCCCAAACATCACAACAACGCCCATAATATCATAACACGTAAATTCCACACGTAAATTCCCTCGAGCTAGATATTATTCGACTTCCAAATTCCCTTCCAAGATCTTCCATAACCATAACTATAATACATCATCATGTTTATCATTCATATAATACTTCCTCAATATCATTAGTGTCATTCATAATAATATTATATCCATATTACACCATGAATCACAACTCAAACTACTTTTCAACTCATCATACCATTATTTGCATGTTTGAGTTCATATTCCATATTTGTTTCTAATTCAAATTCTCCAACTACTCAACATCATCAATAACATAAAACAATTGTAAAACTCACCTTTGGCTAGGTAGGGATGGTCTTTGGATGGAAATACTCCACTTGAGAAAAGCTCAACTTTAGTACCAAAAAGATTCTCAACTTCTATCAACCCTAGGAAGCATCCACACCTTTGATTCTACCAACTTTGGATGTTTGATCTTTGATTTCCCTTCTTGGATATGTGTTAGTGTGATTTGGAGAAAATTCTAAAGGTTTTAGGAAGGTTGGAGAAGTGGAAAATGAGAAAAAGAAAAGGAAACCGTGCATATATAAAAATAGAATTTGGACCCGACCCGAAATATACGGTCTACTATACGGACCGTATAAATTATACGGTCCGTATAATGGACTGTATGTTTCTTCCAGAAACTCACCCTTCACTGGAAGGGTTCCACAGTCAGATATACGGGCCGTATAAAATATACGGTCCGTATATATGACCGTATAATCCACACTTTTGCCGGATTTGTCCTCGTCGCTTCGTTTGATCTCGAATCCTTATGGAACCTTCTTGGTACTTGTTTAACACTTCCTTAATGACCTGATGAGCATTATAACTCATTCTCAAGGCCTTACTAAATATTCGTTAGTTCGATAACCATGAAATCCTTCCCAAACATAGCTTATACCTCACTTCCTTTGACGAACCTAGTTTCACCAAGTCATATAACTTAAAAATCTTATCGTATATGCCTTAAGGTTGCCAATCACCCGCTTATAGTCGTGAAAGCTTCATGTTCGCCTTAAGCTAGCGTTAGTCTATTCACGACTCGGCGTCATGAAATTGCCGAGGTGTAACACAAGTGTTTGGACACATTGCAAGATGCCCTGATGACGGTCAGAAATAAGTCCAATTCCTTGTCTCCCACAAACAACATGTCTCCACAACAACACAAGGAACCACGTCCAAGACTCAAAGCTCTCGCGTGCAACAACAACATATGCAAGTGGAGAAATGTTATTTTTCGCATCAATTTCAACAGTAATTAATAGTTTCAACTTATACTTACCATAGAGATGAGTGCCGTCCATTGAGATGACCGGCCTGCAATTTTTGAATCCATCGATACTTGGTTTATAAGCCAGAAAAGAATCTTGAAGATGTGTTCGCCTTGCATTGTAGTTTACTGGTGCTCACACTCAACAACGGTCCCGCATTGAAATATTGTAGGGTAACCATGTATTGGGGCAATGTCTTGAAAGAGCTTTCAAAATCTCCATATACCATTTCAAATATCTCGGCCATATCGACACCACTCGGGGAGTCCATTAATGATGACCTCTGAATAAGGCTGCCACACAAACTATGATAGAATGCACATAAAATTACATGATAATAAAAGAAACAAATTACACATAATCGTAACTACTATATCAAAAAGCCAATAACAAGCATAATTATGATAAAATACCTGACCATCTGTTAGGTTGTCCAATACATCCCTACATATGGCTAGCACATCACGTGCCTCATTTTCGCGGACTCTACGATGAGTCCACTTTCGTGCAAGAGCCGTGTGTGACTGAAGAGCCGTGTGTGGTGGCTGCATCTGTATAATTCGCTCCCAAGCCCAAACCTATTAATTTTTTTCTTTTTAAATAGAAAGCTTATAACTATCAAATAAGACAACCAAATAAAATCATATAATTTTAAAAGTACGTACCTGCAACAAGGAAATGAATCCATACACATCCTTGGCCTTGGTCATCGAAGCGCAGCGCAGAGAAGTATACAGATATGACAATGCAGCCGCTCCCCAAGCTTGTGTACTCATTGCGTTAAGGTCACGCATGTCAAGCAAATAGTCTAAATTAAGCAAGTCACAGGAATTATCCGGAAATATCGTGTCGCCACAGAGCCATAGAAAGTACAACCTAACCCGCTTTTGCACATCAATTTCTGTGATCTGATCTGTAATGGCTCTAAGCTGTTCATATATTCAACTAATTTATTTACTTCCAACCTACTAGCACCGTTAAAATAATCCTCACCAGGTGCCCAAGCAGTAAGCTCATGGATCACTGTTGCCACCCCACAATGTTTATATTTCTAGCATTAGCTTGATTCAAGGGGTAACCATCTACAACCATGCCAAACATGAGCTCAATATCTTGTAATGTGATAGTCGCCTCACCCGTACGCAGATGAAAGGTGTGCGTCTCAGGACGCCATCTCTCTATAAGTGCAGTGATGACTCCCCAATCATATGGTACAAATCCTACCTCTACTACTCCCCTAAATCCACACTTGGCAAAGTAGTCAAGGATGCGGGGATGAAAAGGATGATGCCTCACGTGCCTCCAAAATTTGCGATCCGCGTGGCGTGGTGTTACACCCCGGATCTTAGAACTAAGGTTAGACTCATATCATTAGAGTTTTAGTGGAAAAATTGAAGGTTTGAACGTTTTGCGAAAATGGTTGATAGGCCTATTTCGGGCAGTGATAACTCCTTGATTAGTTGAGAATTTGGGAAAGTACCCTCAATGAAAGTTGTAGTACGTAAAAATAGCTTTCTAACGATATAATGACCAGGCCAATCAGAGATCAGATCAAGGATATATGATCGTCTCAATGTGGCTAATAGTAAGGCGTTTAAAAGTCTATAGAATCGGCTAAGTTTTGATATGTCTGCCTTCCAGTCGGATTTTGTGACAATTCGTTGGGAATTTGAGGAAACTTAAAACATAAAAGTTGTAGACCTTTGAAATAGCTTTCCAACGGTATATTATGGGCCTTAAACAGAGCTATGTACAAGAAGTTATGTCTATTTTACCGAACACTGTGCAGAACCAATACGTGTCGCGCGTGTGGGCGCGTGCGGGAGCGTGCAGGCACGTGCCATGGCTCTGCATCGTGGGACGATCATACAATCTGAATATTGACCTGCAGGATGTCGCGCGATGCCTGTGCATCGCGGACCCAACGCGAAAAAGGTCGGGTTTCGGGTCAAAAGTCGGGATTTCGCGTTTTAAGTTATATTTAAGCTTGGGGTTTATTTCCCTAACATCCCTAGTCACGAAAAATCACCCTAAAGTCAGAGGGAACAATTCCCAAGCCTCAAGAACACTCCAAGGTAAGTTTTATCATGATTCTAGGTTGAATTCAAGTCCCTAATCGCTTTCTAACTTGAGTAAACCCTTCAATCCATGTAGTTGTGATTGGAACATTATTGTTGGATGTGGAAACCCTAGAACCCAAATTCAAGAGGATTGAACGTCAAAAAGGTAATGTTTCTACACTCTAACCATTCATAATCGTGAATTGATGAGTTCTTGGGAGAATAGTAAATGGGTTTAGTAAAGAGAATTACACGAACTATAGTAGGGTTTTGGATTGTTGACTTGAGATTGTTATAATCATATGGGTGATGGAGAATGATGTTAATTACACCTAATTGAGATTTTAGAATCAGCTAGAAGTAATAGAATGGGGATTGGGTGAAGAAAACACCATTAACGAAGGTTGTGGAGCTTCATGCCCACCAAGTGTTTGATAAAATGCTTAGATGACCAAAGCATGAATATTATTGCTAATATAGAATCCCTTTGACTTGTATTGATATAGATCAAAGTTGAAAGGGTGGACGGACATTGTATTACGCTCAAAGGCTAGAATTAAGGTATGTGAGGCTAACTATCTACGTTAGGGAATGTTCATGATTCTCCCTACGCCTCATTCTTCATACTTGTCGCAATTTGACTCGAATACAGCGCTTAGCCCTAGTTTTATGATATGTTGTAGAACGTTATCTTCTAGGGTTGCGAGCTATGTAATCGTTCATGGTTGTCAATTTGAAGATCATGAACTCAAAGACATAATCTTTATAGACTTATGTATTGTTACCACATGAGTCTCGCCTAGAAATTCAAGTATGCTCGTAAACAATCGTTGTTTTCAATTCGGTCCAAAGATGTCTATTTCGGTTCAAAGATTGTTCATTGTTGTTATGGTCTCAGTCCTTATTAATTAACCATAATTAAACATATGTGATTTTCCCAAGGGCACAGCACAGTCTTGTGTATACGTATACATGGCCGAGGCCATTGACTGACGCACTATTAGGCCGAGGCCATAGCGTGCATTTATTATTGGGCCGAGGCCCCACATATACAAACACAGATAATATAGATGATTCAGATACAGAGCAGGGAGTATTCATATCTCTACTTCCTTGCTATTACGCTGGATTACGATTACGTTATCGGCTTTCGGTTTCGGTATTTTATTGCTTCGTTTGCTTTACATACCCGGTACAACTCAAATGTGCCGATGTCCCTTTTTAATTGGGGCTCGTCTCGCGATGCAGCAACGATATACGGTTGACGACTACTATTTAGGAGTGCACGTATCGACTAATCGGTGAGCCCCAAATTCCTTCGGGGCGTAGTCGGCTATCTAGTTATTTCGGCTTATAAACCTATTATTCGGTATTCTTAGAGGCTTCATAGACACAGTTCAGACGATCAGATATTTATTATGTTAGCCTTGTTGACAGTTGTTCAGTTGTTTTTGTTTAAGCCATGTTGGCTACGTTCAAATATTTCAGATTGTCTAAGTATTTTCGCATTATGATTTCAGTCAGACCTTTAGTATATCAGCATGTGTTTAGTTGTTTCCACATTCAGTTATGTTTTTGATGTCACATGTTGATTCAGCCAGCCAGTTGGTTCGCTCGGTCACATGCAGTCAAGCACCGAGTGCCGTGTTACGTCCAGGCCCAGGTTCGGAGCGTGACACGTGGAAGTCACGCTTTCGGTCCTTTCAATATCCCATTTCACACACCCTGTGATCGATGATTCTCCTAGAGTATTAGCACATCGTACACTTCTGGCCCCGGATGTAGGGGCACCCGTGGAAGATCCATACCTATAAATAAAACGAATAATAAAACAAATAGGACAACCTTACTAAGAAAGCAAATCCTGCAAAATGATTGAGAGAATATAACACAAATAAGCAATGTTAAAATAGACATTGCCAAATTTTAGCATAAGGGGGTCGTTCTTTCGATAATTTTAAAAAAAAATTAATTCATGTACCAAAAGAAAATCTCCTACAACATTTTATTTGTCTTCTTTCTTGTTCTCTTTTTCTTAATTCAAGTACCAAAAGAAGATCTCCTACAAATCATCGTGTTTCATATTCTGATATAATATTTGGATGCAAAATGATCCACAAAAATAGCAAATTTAGGTGCAACAAACCCACGAAAATAACAGTAACATAAGAGCAATTTTCTTCAAAAGTGCTACTTAACAAATCAGACAAAATTATTTCACCAAAATAACAGTAACAATGCTTCTAACAATCATGTTTAAAGTTCAGATAAAAATCACACATTCAAAAAATTAAAAAATACATACAATCAAGAAATATAAGATAAACCGATCTCACACTTCTACCATAAATACACAATATTATATGAGTTAGAAAAAATACCTTAATTTAGATATAGCAACAAAAGATTTTTGATGAAGAAATTGCTCCAAAAATCAGACCACAATGCAGGGAATAAAAAAATTTAAAAAGAAAACAAGTGAAGGAGAGGGAAAAGGAGAAAGGTTTTTAGAGGAGAAGGGCTGTAAGTTGGAGAAGGTAGGAAGAAGGCAACAATGGTGGAAAAACGAAGGAGAAGGCGAAAAAAAAAAAAATAGGTCTCATTTCTGATTTGGGTTCTGATATATTGTGGACACCAGTCTGTTTTACAAAATATAATTTATATTTTGTAAAATGTGGAATAGCTAGCCAACGTTTTACAAAAAATATATTTTGCAAAACGTTGGCTGGTCTACGTTTTACAAAATATAACCATTCCACGTTTTACTTAATTTTTTTTTTTTTTTTGGGTATAACGTAGGGTGCACCATGATAAACCCCTTTTGGTTTATCGTGGAAAGGGCAAACCCCTTTGGTTTTTTTGTGGCAAATTAATGCCCTTTAGGCTCCAGACTCTCTCGTTCACAGAGGCGTATCTAGCCTATAAGTTTGGGGTTCAATTGAACCACAAACTTTCTACGTGGAGCTTAAATTTATGTGTAAAAAATTATTAAAATTACAATAAATAGTAGATTTGAACCCCTAACTTTAAAAATATAATGGGTTCAATGCTAAAAATCTTAAGATTGAACCCATAAAATTTAAATCCTGGATCCACCTCTGCTCGTTCACCATCGAATACCAGCTCGTCTGGAAAGAGCTAACATTATTTTTCTTTATCTTAATTAATTGTCTGATATTTTCACTAGTTTTAATTAAAAGCTGGGTGATGTATAATATATCAGTCAGCTGCTATATTCTTCTTTAACTTAACATAAGAAGTCCGTATTTCATAAGGTGTTATGAGTACTTCTAATTAAGTTTTGACTAATTTTTTTTTTAGTTCATATTTCTTTAACTATATGAAAAGAATTGCAATAGCTTTTCAATCTGTCGATGGGTCGTCTTTTAGACCACAGATGAGGAATTGGAAAATTTAATTGAAAGTATAAAATGACTAAATTGATTAAATATCGGTGCATGTTTTCGGTCACATGCAACTGAATATGCGACTTGTTTTGTACTTTGTACGATGTTTTGTACTTTTTATGATGTTTGATGCTTTTTAAAAGACTAACTGCTGTAACCTGGAAAGTAATCCAAGAGGAATAAGTATGTGAAAATAATTCTTTTCTGTTTTTCATATCAAATTGCTTGTATGTTGTATCTCATATCAATTAACAATTTACAAATATATGTGGACACCCAATAGTTAATCTTATGATAAAGAAAGCTTATAGTAACTTATATCCTCGTGTTGAATGATCTTGTCTTTTTTCTCCAACAAATTAAATTTTACATAATGTTAGTGTAATTCTTTTTTACATAATTAATCATGTTATTTTTACTTCTCGTACAAATCTCACATTTTAGAAAACCTTACCTATAGATATTCTTTAGGTGACCTGATGGTGGTTTTTATTTTTACACTAACACTGCATATAAACTAAACACTTTCTCTAATTAGTTCTTATTAATTTTGTCTAAGCATCCACTCGATATATAACCATCCAGACCTGATCTAAACTTGATGATCAGTTAAGTATTTGGACACTATTCGGGATTGGGAGAAATGATCTCTTGAGTCTTGAGTCATGAATGAAGTTTGGAATTAGAATATAATTTAAGATTCCTAAAACTTTAAAAGGCCCATTGCCTTTATTCTTTTCCTCTTCCTTTTTCTTGTGTTTTGAAATGTGAGAGAAAAAGAGAAAGAAGGGAAAGTTTGGAGAAGTGAGAGTCCTCAAACAACATCTATTGTAATGTTACAAATGTCTCTTGAAAGAATGTTTGAAACATCTCTCAAAATGTTTGAAATATTCAGATATATGTTTGAAACATCTCCAGGATGCTTAATTTCAAACATCTAGAGAGAAGTTTGACATCTCACCAAATTCTTTTCAGAAGGAGGGCCACGAGGAGGGGAGGGGGAGGAGGAGTGGATGGTTGTGCAAATTTTTTTTTTTTTGGCTTTTAAAATATGCATTGTGAGTAACACTAATATAAAAAGAGTCGCTTCTAGGAGTAGTAATTATAAATTCTCTTTTCCTTTATTTAAAGACTTAAAAGTCTCTTATAAACATTACTAAAAAAAAACAGAAATCCACGACGGACAAATTCTGTAGCTAATAGCAAAATTCATCGTTAATTTTATTTAGCGATGGATCAACGACAGATTACCAAAAAAACATTGCTAGGCATGAGCAATTTAATGACAGAATTAGTGACAAAGTTCATAGCCAATTTTAATTTATTTAGTAGTGAATTAAATTGTCATCTTACACCATTCAGGTGGAGAACCCCATAATTAGTATAGCATTTATTTCTATTTTTAGCTTCTATAAATAAGTCAAATAGAAAGAAAAAAGAAATATGAGGACTATGCATGCAAACAAACAAACAACAACATACCCAATGTAGTTCTATAATTGGGGTCTAAGAAGGGTACCTTTGTGGGGGTAGAGAGGTTGTTTCCGATAGACCCTCGGCTCGAAAGAAAAGAAAAGGATTTTTTTTTTTTAATAAAGTCTGCTTTTATTAATTCAAAGGGGGACAATTACATAGTAATCACCCAACCAGAATGACAGGCCATTCTAGCTCAAGAGGGGATTCCTCCTATTCTGTTAAGCTTACAAAAGAAATAGAACAAATGTTGAATCTGTGAGGTTTTCCCCAGATTCATCATTTGTTCCTATCTACTTAGCCTATTCCAGCCTTTATTTTCCTAATTCTGATGTTAGCCATTCCACTCTTATCAAGTCTATATGGCCCAATAGCTTCCTTAGGTAGGTTTTGAGGATTCTGAAATGCACAATTCCTAGCTTTTATAGAGCCATGCTTTGACATAACATCAAATCGATGTTGGCCTCTCTCGTAACAGAGTCTTTTTACAGTTCCTCCTAGCTTGTATAGCCAATCTTGTATTTCTTCAATTAAGTTCTGAAATCTCCATGAAGGTTTCTTTGCTGCCTTTAATCATATCCACAATAAGCTTTGAATCCATCTCAAGGATGATGTTGTGTAGTCCTAAATTAGAGCTGTACTGCAGTCCTAAAAGTGCTGCTTTAATCTCTGCCATATTGTTGGTACAGAACTCTAAAGACTCAGAAAATCCAAGGATCATTTTTCCATTATGGTTCGTGATGATTCCTCCTGCTCCTTCTTTCCTCATCTCACATAAAGAGCTAACATCTGTGTTGAGTTTGTACTGGTTTGGATGAGGTTTCTCCCAAAAGACTGGAAAGATGGTGATTGGAGTTGAATACTCATCTGCAATGACACAAATATCTTTCCAAGACTAGTGAAGGTTAATCTGTGTAAAGTGCCTATATAGTAAAATCTTAATATGACAACTAATATTATGAATAATTTTATGTACAGAATATGCTTTTTGTCCATACCTACTAGTCCCTCTCCTGTTCCACAGCTCCCAGTTGATATACATAGGAAGGATTTTGCAGAGAGTTATGTGTAAAGCATTTGAGCTATCATGAGCCCAACAACACCACATTACCTATCTAACACTGCCCTGTTGAAGCCTAATAGCCAAGGGGTTAGTAAAGAAATTACATACTCTCCTTGTAATGTCACCTTCAACAAAGACATGAGTCATATTTTCTACTTGAGGATGGACACAACAGTTGCATCTAGACACAATTTGTTGACCAAACTTGGAAATAATGTCATCAAAGGGGAGCTTTCTTTTAAGAATTCTCCAGTTCAAAAAAGACACTTTGAAAGGAATGCCTTTATGACAGAGATTTTTGTAAGTATCATTGTTGTTTTTCTTATGTCTAGTTATCTCTCTGGCAGAAGAGCAAGAGAAGTTACCATCACTGTTGTGGGTCCAAATGCAGGAATCAGGGATACTTTGGTTAGAAATCTTGATATTTTGAATGATGTCTTTGAAGGTTTGGGGGAACTGTGTCTACTAGCTTGCTAGAAATCCATTTACCATCTCTGATGAAATCCTTTACCAAGGTGTTACCTGGTTTAAGACCAGGTTCAAGCATCAAGGCAAGAGGACCCAAACCAGTCCAGTTGTCCCACCAAAATAGACAGGATCCATAATTGATTTTCCAAAGCATATAAGGTCAGCTATGCTTCGACATTTTAGAAGCTCTTTCCAACTTTGAGATTGACCTGAGCACCATGCTCTAGCCACTGAGCTGACTCTAATATAATTACTTGGATCTAAGAAATTCAGCCCAGAGACTATTATGAGGTCTAAATCTCTACCACCTTTTTAGACTGAAAGAGCTTTGAATATCGGCAAGGGATTTAAAACCTAGGCCTCCTTCTTCTTTTAGGTAGCAAAGATTTTTCCAAGCACTCCAATGGTACTTGTTTTTACCATCACTATGACCCCAGAAAAAATTGGCCAGGTATTTCTCAACTTGCTTTAAAACAGTTTTTGGGGGGGATAGGGCAGCCAACAAATGAAGAGTTTGGGATTGCAATACCTGTTGTATGATCACTGCTTTTCCTCCATGTGACAAGAGGTTGCCTTGCCAACCCCCAATTCTTTTAAAAACTTTAGAGTTAATATCAGAGAAGTAGGCAATTTTCTTCCTACCTGTGTAAATAGGGCATCTAAGGTATGTGAAAGGAAAGGTACTTGATTTGAAACCTGTCACTCTCTTGATTCTTCTTAGAGTACCATCAAAGGCATGAGAGGCAGTTAAAAACATGCTCTTCTCTTTGTTAATCTTTTGTCCTGATACCTCTTCATACTTCTTGAGCTGTCTCAGAATTTTCTTGAGAGAGTAGTTATCCCATGATGTGAAGAGGATAACATCATCAGCATAGGACAGGTGATTGATCCTAGGACCTTTCACATTCATATTGTAACCAATGTATCTGTCTTTTTCATGAATCATATTAAGCAACTTAGTAAGAAGTTCAGCAGTTAGGATAAAAAGAGATGGGGATAAAGGATCCCCTTGCTTAAGACCCCTAGTGGAGTGAAAAAAGCCTCTCCTTTCTCCATTGATGATGATAGAATACCAAACATCTGAGAGCAATCTCCAAACTAAGTCAATAAAAAATTCAGAGAAACCAAGCCTTCTAAGCATAAAAATGATGCAAAGCCAGGAAATTCTATCATAAGCTTTTTCCATATCCAATTTGAAAACCAAATTGTTGTTATTACCTTTATTAATATCATGAACTATCTCCTGGGTAAGTAGAATATTCTCAGTAATGAGTCTTCCACTAATAAATCCAGTCTGATTTTCAGATACTAATTTAGGTAACAAAACATTTAATCTAGAAGCCATGATTTTAGAAATAATTTTGTTAGAGAAGTTGGTCAGACTAATAGGCCTCAATTGAGAAAAACTAGCAGGTTCATCTACTTTAGGAATTAAGATTAAACAAGTATGAGTAAAATACTTCGTTAACCTTTTACCACAATAGAAACTCTGCACAAAGTTGATCAGGTCTTTTTTAATGATATTCCAGCATTTCTGGAAAAAGAAACCATTAAAGCCATCTGGACCAGCATCACTATTAGGACTGAGATCTGTAATGGCTTTTTTAATCTCTTTTTCTTCTGGGAACCTGTTCAGTCTCTGATTATCCTCTTCTTTGACCAATTTATCAATATGGTGAAGAACTCCAAAAACCCGGGATTTGTGCAGTCTCAGTGAACATCTTGCCAAAATATTGGACTGCAGCATCTCCAATGGCCTCATTTCCTTCCACCCAGGCTCCATCAGAGTTCTTTATTCTATTCAGAGTAGCCTTTCTTCTCTTGTGTTTAATGGAACTGAAGAAATACTTTGTGCAAGCATCTCCCTCTTCATTCCATTGGATATTAGCTTTCTGCTGTAACATGTTGTCTTGTATTCCTGCCCATTTAATGTACTCAGCATTGAGTCTATTCAGTTCTTGTCGGTTTTCCTCAGAATCATCATTGTCCATTTTGTCTTCAAGGTCAGGAATAAGTTGTTCATCTTTGCTTGGCCTTTTCAAAGACATTTCCAATGACTTCTTTAGACCATCTACTTAATACTTTGGATAGTCTTTTCAGCTTCTCTTGTAGGATCCACATAGCATTGCCTTTCACCTCCTCTATCCAAGAGTTCTGGACAATTTGTTAAAAAACTGGCTACATTGTCTAGAAATTCAAGAACCTGAAATAGCTCACAGAATTGTTAGTAACTTCTTTGCAGTCAAATAAAATTAGATTATGGTCTGAACCTGTCCTAGCTTTGTGCTTAACCATGCTGTTGCCCATGTTTTCATTCCACTCCTCGTTGTATGGAACTCTGTCTAGTCTTTTACATATCCTGTTGCCTTTTTGCCTACCATTGGTCCAAGTGAAGGGACTTCCGTTGTACCCTGCATCTACTAGACCACAATCATCCAAGCAGGTGATGAAATCCATACTTTGGCTCATTCTATGAGGTGTACCCCCTTTCTTTTCACTGGGAGACAAAATCACATTGAAGTCTCTTAGGACAGCCGAAGGCCCATCTATTAGAGAAGAATTCTGTCTAAGCTTGTGCCATAGTTTCCTCCTTTTCCTGGCTGTAGTCTTAGCATAAACAACTGTGAACCAAAAGGTTCTATTAGTGGTCAGCTGCTTGATCTTCATCGTGATTTGTTGATTGTTATTAGAAGTAACAGAACAGTCTAGTGTATTTTCCCAAAAACACCATATTTTTCCATTCCTATTGGCCACTGCATTCTGAAAACCCATTTTCTTCTTGTATTTCTCCAGATAGGAGTCATCTATAAAAGGTTCTTGAACTGTCACAAAATGAGCCTTGTTTATTTTGACAATTTTAATCAGTCTTATAAAAGCCTTTTTGGACTTAACCCCCCTAATATTCCATGATACTGTATTAATCATAATAACACAATTTGGATGAGGGGAGATCAAGCAACACTGCTTCTTTGTCTTCTATATACCGGATCTATATCCGTTAGTAGCTCTTGTTACGGTTTTGGATCGCCTCACAGGAGAAAAGCGTATGCGATTCTTTGCGTCCCAAAGCCATACTAATAGCTTGTACCTCAGTTCTTGTGACAGGGGCGAAAGCCTCAATTAGTTTATTAGGAGTGTCTGAGTCCTTGTCTGAAACTTCCAGTTCATCCTCTTGTTCCTTGGTATCATCCTTTATTGGAGACTCTGCAAAGTTAAGATGAATTGAGATGGTTCCTCCCTTATCAGTGGTTCCTACAGGAACTTCCTTCTCCTTAGGAGGATCAGAATTCTTATATATACTTTCCACTTCAATGTTGTTTTTAATGTTGCCATCTTTCAAACTCATTTGAGGGGTCTCATTGTTTTCCTTAAGCTCCATTTCACCATCTACCCCTCGATCCATGCTTTTTCCTTGATCTCTATCTAACGTCCTCTTCAGATGTTTAATCTTGTTAGTTTTGACAGTTTTCAGCTTCCTGGCTTCCCTTCGTTTCTGATTTCTTTTTTTCTTTCTAGCTCTTTCCATTGCATTAGCGATGCTCATTTTTTTCTCAATCCTTTCCTGCACCATTCTATCCGATTGATTTGAGATAGAGACAACTTCACATTGTCCTTCATTATTGTGAAAAACATCTTGCACTTCCTTTGGTGGTTCTCTTGTCATTGGTTTTCTTCATAATCTCCTTGTTATTTGGGGCAGTTTTTCCTTTCTCTTCTTGTCTCTTTTTTGTAACACTGCCATCAGCTTCTTCTTTGTGCCCTCCTTCATTGTTATTATTCTCTTCGCTTTGTTTCTTTATCTTCTCATTTTCGGATTCCTTCTTTCCTTCTTCATTGTTCATTTTTGCCTTAGCCCTGATCCTTTCCAGCACTCTGTATTCAGCAGCAGAGTGTCCCAATGTTTTGCAATGTTTACAGTACTTCGGCACAAACTCATATTCGATCTTTTGCTCGAAACCTTTCAAAGGGGAGTCTTCATCTTCATCCCCAATCCAAATACTTTCAAGCAATGGTTTCAACAGGTCTAGTTCTACTCTCACTTTAGCCATACTTGGCCTAGTCTTATTTTTGGTAGCGGCATCAGTCTCCAGAGGGGTACCAATGACACTAGCAATTTGTTTAAGATAGAGCCAATTATGTAGGTGAATAGGTAATTTAGGGAGAAGTACCCAAACTGGGGCTATGGGTAAATCTTCCTCTGGTTTGAAATTAGGGGTCCATTTTTGTAACCACATTTGCATCCCATTGATGTCCACAGATCTTCCAAACCAAGTATTATTAAAATCTTCTTCATTGGTGAAATCCAAGAAGACATTAAAATTATCAAAGACTCTAATTTTAACCGTACCTTTAAGGGAGAACAACTCAGAGAATCTGGATCTAATTTTGTCAATTTGGGGGCGATTGCTCAAGAACCTTCCAACAATGGTTCTTCTGCTATCCGCTGCCATAACACCATGGTATTCTCTGGTCTTAAAGATTACATCCGCCTTACCGTTGTGAGAAGTCTTTTTAGCTTTAACAGCTTCTTGTGCTTGTCTGAAATAGTAGCCGGAGACTGTAGTCGTTGCCACAGCATCTGCAAAGGATGCTTTCTCTTGAGATTCATGTGTTAATTGATTTTTGGGGGGTGAATTCCGACTGGGATCCGCCGGAATTAGGCTTCCCGGCGGTTCCATCACGGTAGAAGTCACCGGATGAGCGTAGTAACCGTTAGAAAATAGACGTTGGATGGTTGTTGTAATCAGAGAAGTAAAGTAAAGTAGGAGTGAGAAAAGTTGTATTGTTTTGATTTACGTAGAAAAGAAAAGGATTTGAAGGGATTTGAAGCATGGTCCGAAGAAAATGACAACAAAATAGCAGGATAGAAAGCAAATGAAGCAACATACGATAATGCACATTGAAGAAAAGAAGCTACGTGATTACTAACTAGTACTACTAATAAGGAGTACAACACGAACTACACATGCAATAAGGCATTATTTGAGGTATAAATTTAGGAATAATACATAGATACTGGGGTCT
>NC_081350.1:51832332-51892898 GCF_029784015.1 Lycium ferocissimum | reverse complement strand
TTTTTTTTTTTTTTGGGAAAAATTAAAAGTTAAATGTTAAGCATGCTTAGAATATAATGTATATAACAAAATAATACAAAAGTTCATAGCGAGAAAACCTTAATCGAAGATTTTTTGTGAGGATTATTTTAATCGAGTTGTCGCCGCTTTCCCAAAATTCGAACTTAGAATCTTGCTCCTCGACTTGAATATACCGAGAATCTAAACTTCCCGGACGAAATTTAATAGAAAATGGCGTTTTTGGATGTGGGGACTACCTCGGTTTTGCCTTCAATGGCGTTTTCAAATTTTTTTTTTAACCACTGGAGGGGCCAGTGGTGGAACTCGATGGGTTTCATGTGGAGTCCTATAGCGCAGTAAAAGGTGAGAGAAAGATTTCTATGCACGATTAAAATCTTCTTGTTAAAGCATACTTGCGGGGCCGTTACGGTTAGGTGCTTTAAGCGTAGTATTTTGCTGCGCTAAAGGTACTTTTGTAACATTTTTTTTGTTGTTGGGGTATTTTGGTTCAAAATGATTTTTTTGGGGGTATTTTGGTTCCGGACTCGTGTGAATAAGGTGGGTCCGAGAGCTAATTCTCGGACGGTTGAACAAGTCTTTGGATTGATTGTCCTAGACTATACTCCTCTCTATGCTCCTTTATGTCTCTGGTATAAATTCTTTGCTTCCGGTATATTTTCACCAATACACACATGTATAGGATAACAATATTTGATTTTCAAAAAATAAAATTGACGTCATTTCCTATCTAAATAATTAGGGTTAAGGGACAAAAACACACCTCAAGTATCATCATTTTTTGAGTTTCCTCACTATGGAGTGTAAGAGTTTTTTACTGCTATCATTTAATTAGTTTAAAGGTGATACTTGATGTGTTTTTGCAAACTAGGCGGTAATAGTTTAGGTAGGAAAAAAGTGAACAAGTGATAGTTGAGGTGTGTTTTCTGTTAATTGGTGATAGTTTAGGTAAAAATACTCATATTTGATAGTTGAGTAGAAAACTCAAAAAAAAGTGATACTTGAGGTGTGTTTTTTTACCATTATCTCAAATAATTATAAAAGTTAAAAATACATCATTAAATTAATAGCAGAAGCAAGAAAAAAATATAGTTTCCTCCACCGTTAATCGCACTTTCAAGACGACTCATACGTGAGGAATAAATTGCTAAACATCTACCGATATCATCCTCTCTGGACTTTAGGAAAAGCATGAATTAAGAATTGACTTGAAAATATATTACGAGGCCTTGAACAGAAAAAGATGAACTTTTAACCTAATAACCACGAGGAAGACACAGATTGTTGATGACGAGTTAAATAATGACATTGTAGTTCCTTTAATTAATATTGAATTTTAGTATGTACAAGTTGCAATGTTTAAGATTTTCAAGAGTGGCAATAGTTCACACGAGGAAAAAGAAAGGGGAAAAAAATGAAGAAATTACACTGACTTATAATATGTGTCCGAGTTACAAGGTTTAAGAATTAAAAAAACTAGCAACAGTGCACGCACGAGGAAAAAGCAAATAGAAGATAAGTAAGAGAAGATATCTACATTTAGAACATAGACTGTGGACGACTTATAATGGAGATTAATTATTGAGAAAGCTGCAGGACGTTGTACACTTGTACCCTTAAATAATTTAGTTGGAAAACATTGAGAATAACAAAATTGGTCCTTTATGTTACTGAACAATTGTTGTTTTTGGATTTATCAAAAGTGAACACTTTTGATTTCGATCAAATATTTAGCATTCATGAGTTCTTTTGGTCTCGATCAAATATTTAGCACACATTCATTGTTAGATTTAGAAAGAACTGTGAAAACATTAAGTGGCATTTAACAATAACTCACACTTGGAGGTGCAATTTTCGCCTTTGATTCATTTTTAGAGTCTGGTATAATTTTTTGAAGTGCACTTTCAGCTATATTTTATTTGTTTTTGGTGTCTGGTCCAATTTTTGGTGTTGCGAATTAGACAGGACTTTCCAGAAGTGTCTAGTTAGTTCTAATTTGCGCAGTTCCCTTTAAATCTAAACACCAGAGTTTATATAAATGCTTTGATAAAGTGAAATGTGCTCACTTTTTAAACTTAACGAATTAAAACCGCTCAAGAATATATTTGAGGGACACCTTAGACTTTCCCAAAACATCAGAAACTATTTTTGTCAATTTCTCAAAACACAATCTTCGTTGCAGTCTTGGCATGCTTTTCCGTGAAGCTAGTTGTAGTCTTGAACCAAATTATGTAAGTTTATTGTGAAGTTGACGAGGTAAAATTAAATACAAAAGTATTAATTAACTAGCTATTGACTTGAAGTAAACACCAAATACACATCAATTTTTAGCCTAAATATATTAGAGACTTGCTCGCCATTGCAGGGGCGCCGTTGCAAGGGAGCATTACTTTGTTGCCAAAAGAAAAGGCTCCTCCGTTATCTTAAAGGCACACTGTATAAAAGTAAGGTTTTCACAACTCTGTCTTCTAATATTTTACTGTATGCTTAAAAAAATATCTAGACTTCAAAATAGATGACGTGAATATATGGGGAAAAGGGGAAAAAGAAAATCATATATTATACTCAAAGTGGGAAGCTCCCACCTTTAAAGTTAGATTACAATTTTATCTCTACAGTAAATTAAAATTTAATAAAATATTTAATTAAATAGTAATATTTTAATTACATAAATGTTGAAATACAAATTCAGCACCAGAAATGACTTTACGACCCAGTATTTATTCAAAACCTAATTAAAGATCTAATTTAGTTTAAATATTAAAATTACATAAAGGGTGACTGTATGAGAAGTTTATTAGTCCTACTTTAATGCTCCATTCAATTCCCCAAAAACGGGTCTAGCTTAATTATTCACTCCATCATTTACAACTAAATAATGATGTAAAATTTTCACAAACAGCTACCTTTTAGCTCCTTCTAACAACCTATAACTATATGTTTTACATTTACAATTTGTAGATAGAGGACCTATATTTAGCTAGTAGATGCGTCGACTTAAATATAGGATAAATATAACGAAATACTGTACGGCGAGAAAAGCGAAAGTGCTATATTTATGGAAACAAAATCTGTTCCAATTTAAATTAAAATCGGTTTTTAATGTTCCACGATTCACGCAAATATCCTCCCATTCCATATACGATCTCATATCTCATTCAAACGACTAATAAATTCAAAAAAATTTGAATTCAAAAGTACATTCATATTTTTAACCCCCAAAAAAAAAAAAATAGTTCATCAAAAAACTTTGAAAAATGACAATATCAAACCGATGAACGAGCTCCGTTTTAAACGACGAATATATATGTGAATTCATCGGTTGAAATATCGAATTCAAGTTGAGTTCATAATTGAGGTAACAACGTTTTCTTTTTGCAACTTTTTTTATTTTTTTTTATTTTTACTGAAATTTTAAAAATATAGTCAAAATATATGAAAATATATATCGAAATATAGTCAACGAATAAAGAATAAGTAGTATTGAACGTAATAATCAAAAATACAATTAAAATATAGCCAAAATATAGTCATAATTGAGGTAACAACATTTTCTTTACCCAACTTTTTTTTTTTTCGAAATTTTTCTAAATATAGTCAAAATATATGAAAAATATATCTGAAATATAGTCAACAGAAATCAGAATAAGTAATATTGAACATAATAATCAAAATATAATTAAAAATATAGCCAAAATATATATGAAAAACAACTATTAAAATATCAATCCAAAGTGGGAAAAAAAAACGAAAATATAAGTTAAATACACGGTGAAACGTAAAAATCAGTATAGAATCTTACCTTTTTGTGGGATTTAGATTTGAATGATGAGTGAAATTAATGAGTAGTTAATTAGAGATAAACAAGGAAGTTGAACTATTATAAAAGCGATTTGAAATTGGAGGAAATTAAGGGATATAGGGCATAATGGCACGTATTTAGGGGGATAGGAGAGGAGTTTTTTTTTTTTTTCTTAAATTTAGGGGTGTGGAAGTTATCGGATGAGTGGTAAAAAAGTGGTAGCTATAGGAAGTAAATATGTTATATTTTAGCTACTAAATATAATTATTGTAAGGTTTAGTTATGTTCCATAAATAGGTAATAATGTAAGCTATGCCAAGTAAATTTTACAATAATGATTCCCATTATTCATGTTACTGAAGCCCATGCATCTCTTCCACGTTCTACAGTTATTAAATCAATAGCCTCCTCTTCATTACTACAAAAAGTCTAGAGAATTCGAGATGTCGGATTGAATAATTAAGTATATTTGATTAATTCAGTTAATAATTATGCTTATTTCAAGCAATGCCAATCAACAAAAACAATATAAAAGCAAGAAAGGGGCTTCATTTCCCTCAAGTCTTACACTCTTTCTATTTTTATAGGCTCTGCCATCTGGAACGTTTTTAGCAAATCCTATTTAATCTTTAACTTTTTTCCCTTTTAGGTCTCAAAAAGTTTGGAGAAAAGATAGGTAGAATACATAGAATTGTTTGATGCTGGAATCAGAATCATCACTAGATTCAACTTTCACTATCCTAAAACTTCACATCAACAAGCTCTTCGACGCCAATTTTTGTGTCATCAATGGCTTTCAATTTACTTTTTTTTACATAGTTAGATTGGAAAGTAGAAAAAAATTGTCGTGTTGGTGGCTGATACGCCCAAATTACATCCTTAAAATAGGAGTAAAGCGGTCGTTAGTCAAATATAGAACCCAACGAGGTTGGGGTCGAATCCCATAGGGAATACGACGAAGAAATGTACTTAGCAAGCTAAGTGTAATGCTCAACTAATAGTCTATATTTCTAGGGAAGGGGGTATAGATAATATTTGATTTGAAGTTTGTCACACTAATTGCTAAAGAAATCTTGTTGTGAAATTTAATCTATTGGTAAAAGGACTAAGGTTGTGGTTCCAAAGGAAAGTAATGCAACTTGGTATCAATTCAACTTATTTATATGTTTAGATGTAGTAAACAATGGGTTGCTTAATTTTACCAAAAGTCTTTCAACCAAATTGGTAAATCTAATTACTAAGCTTTTTCAAGCCTTAGAATGTTACAAATGTGAACACCCATTTTAGTTTCAAGTAGCTTTCCTATTCCTAGCTCAAGCTATTAGATGAGGTTTAAAGTCACTAATCCTTGTTAATTAATCTTTTCAACCTCAATTTTCCTCTTCCGAGCTCAAATCGAAGTAAATGGACGAGTCCTAGGGTTAGCTAATCCCTTAAGAAGCATTAAAGAACAAGATTAATTAAAGAAACAAAGACCCACTTCATTAGAAATGAAAATCATTCAATACATAAGCATAATAAGAGTTTCAATCTAAACTTTAACAATGTATATTTTCATAAACAAGTTTCAAGTAAAGGAATGAAATACTACACTCTAAAATATTCAATACAAAACAAGGAACTGAAGAAAGGTTTAAGAAACACTCTTAAATATTCAATACAAAACAAGGAGTTGAAGAAAGGTTTAAGAAATTTCTCATTAAAGTGCTTCAATCTTCTCCTCCAATGGTGTAGATGTGAACCCTAGCTTCCAAGCCTTGTAAAAATGGCCAAAGATGAGAGATATTTGCCCCATGTCTTGCTCTTATAAATTCCTATTTTCCCATGTCAAAATATGACCAAAATAACCAAAGAAATTCGGAATTGCAGATCTGGCCAGTTTTGTGCCTCTAGCTACTTTTGTCATTTTCTTCAATTTGGCTCCCTTTTGCCTCGTTCTCACTTGGTTTCTTCCTGATCACTTCTAAATCACATAAAATATGTAAAACGGAAGTAAACGATATTAAATAAAATATCAACTTATCAAGGCAACCATCTTGCTTGTTGATGTAGACCTATAGAGTTTCCCCTAACTAGAACAGGAAATATGATTTCTCCTTTTTATTTGTAAGTAACTCTTTTCTTTCAACTAATGTGAATCGTGTGAATATATTTTTTATTTAAGTTGAACGAGCATAAAATTAACAAGACTCAAGTTGAAAAAGATTGAATACAGAAAAATGTTGTAAGTTTGTACTACTAGATATGATAATAACGTGAAATTTATATGAGAGGAAAAATTCAAATAACCTGTGATTTTGAAATTGACTGACTCTCACATTTTTCTAATCTAATTTTTTTTCATTGCTGTGCTATAAAAGATATCTTTTCACGTCTAATGTGCACTATCCTTTTCATCAAACAAAACGAATTTATTTTTAAAGAATATAGTACATGTATTGCTTATGCGGAAAAGAAAAGTAGAACCAAACATTATATTAAATAATGCTAATTTTGCGAAGAAAGAAAAAAGTGAAACCACAGATTGTATTAACAATGTTAAATATTTTATGAAAATTAATAAATATTTTCTACTCCAAATCAAACATCTCCTAAATGTTTCGCGATACTCAATTTGATAGAGTTTAGAGCTTATAATTGGCCAAAGAGATTTATCATCATCAAAGATAGAAAATTTCAAATTTTGTGTATCAATAAAAGCTGAAGTTTAATATTAATGCACAAAGAAGTAACTGATAGTAAGAACGTATAAGGCTATATTTTCTTAAAAAACAAGCCAAAAATTTTAGGAAATGAAACAATTGTAACCATAGTCGACGTTGGTCAAATTCATATTTAATTATGTGTTGTTGATATATAAAGAAAAGAAGTACTATCAAGTTGATTACTTTATATATTATAAGAATTCTATACTTGAAGTCGTTCGGACATTACTTTTTACAAATTTTAATACCAATTTCTCAGTATCATAGTATTTTGCAATGACAATAGATCAGTTGAATAAGTTCATTATTCATCAGTTTGAGCTTGCATTTACCCCCTTCAATTTCAGTGCAATTCATTACACACTTATTTATATAGTATTTGTGAAATGTTTGTTTTAATTAGTATGGAATACACGTGCAATGCATGTGTTCGAGAACTAGTAAAAATAAAAGAGGGAAAGAGCATAAATAAATAAACAAAAACAAAGTGAAGATCCAAATTTAGGAATTCTTTTCCTAACGCAACGAATCAAATGACTTGTTCTAAAATTAAAAAATTAAGGGGAGAAATGATATAGATATATAATAAGACACTAAACAGTGGCCAACCGGCATACATATTTCGATGGATATTAAACAATGGCCTACAAATCCTAGTGGGTTTCTGTTCACATTAGCTAGAGAAAGTGAAGTACTTATATATAGTTAGTCAAATTTAAATTTTAATAAGAATATTCCTGTCAAGTTTATTTTTCTAGAAACAATTTTAACATTTTCTTCCTTTCCATTATTATGATACGCGAATTAAGATTAATATTTCATAGAGTATGTATCACATTAATGAAATATAGGGAAAATAGATTTGTTACATTTGCTTCAAAATATAGTAAAAATTTCCTTTCTTGATATTGATTGTAATATAGTTTTTGCAAAAGAAAAAATGAAAAAAATAAAATAAGTTTCTCAAAATTTTGAAGCAAATGTCACAAATCTATTTTCTTGTTACGATGTGTTAAAATTTTCTTTCCTTCTACTTTATGATTTACATTAGTGGTAGAATATTTACTTTCTTTTTAGTATAGGAATATTTAGTTTCCTTTTAGTTTAGAATCTATAAGGAAAATAATATATTTGCTTTATTTTATTCCCTTTAGTTCTCTATAGGTAATGATGTAGCCTTTTATTTTAAAGAAAAGAAACTATGCAAGAATTAACTCCATTCGTGCTCTCTTCAATTAACTCTCTCGTTTCTTCCATTTCATAACAGCGGTATCAGCGCTTTCATCGATCTTCATGGATCTGTGAGTGTTGCAGAAAAAAAAAAACATTTTCCAACCACTTTTTACCTGTGAGGGCTCACTTTTAACCCCGCAAGGGCTCATTTTTAACCCGTAAGGGCTCACTTTTAACCCGTTAGGGCTTTAATATTTTTAACCCGTGCTCACTTTCAACACATCGGGCTTCAATTTTAAATCATATCTATTTTTTACCATGTCAAGCAACAATCTCTCTCTAAGTGCTCGACAAATATTTAATGTTTAAAATTATCAGATCTGGCCAGTGAAGATGAGATCTTATCTTGAATCCTATGACCTCTGGGAAGTTGTAATGGAAAATTAACCCATACAACCTCTCTGAAAATCCTACTCCTACCCAGATCAAAGAACATTCAGAGGCAAAAACCAAAAAGCATAAAGCCAAAACAATAATTCAAAATTTAGTTGCAGATTCAATCTTTTCTAGAATCATGGCATGTGAGACGGCAATGAAAGAAGCTTGGGAAAATCTCAAAAAGGTGTATCAAGGGAGTGAATGAGGCAGACAAAATCAGATTTTGGATCTGTAAAGGGATTTTGAATCTCTAAGGATGCAAGAGGATGAAACAGTTGCTAAATATTTTGACAAAATCTCTTTGATTGTTAATAAAATTAGGATGCTTAGAGAGGATTTTTTGAATACCAGAATAGTTGAAAAAGTTCTTGTGACCATTCCAGAGAGATTTGAGTAAAAAATCTCCTCTCTAGAAGAGTCTAAAGATCTCTCTACTATTTCTCCTGAAGAACTAATAAGTGCTCTTCAAGCACAAGAGCAAAGAAGAGCTTTCAGACAATTCAAAGTTGTTGAATGTGTTTTTTGCAAAACACCAAAACGGAAGAGGCGATTATCGACACTCAGAAAAATTTTGTTGGTGGAGATCTGATGCATTTTGTGGAAATTGCAACCAAAAAGGCCATGTTATAAAAGTGTGCAAGTACAACGATTCACATAACAATTCAAGACCCTTATAATAGAAGCAGAAATTGAGGAGGACGTATTGTTTTAGATTGCAACAAATTAAGTGGTCAACTCAAATTGGATACACCAACTTGAGTTTGAGGGGAAATGTTGAAATTTTCTTTCCTTCTACTTTATGATTTACATTAGTGGTGGAATATTTACTTTCTTTTTAGTATAGGAATATTTAGTTTCCTTTTAGTTTAGAATTTATAAGGGAAATAACATATTTGCTTTCATTTTATTCCCTTTAGTTCTCTATAAGTAATGATGTAATCTTCTATTTTAAAGACAAGAAGCTATGCAAACATCAATACAAAGAGTTTTCACTCTTGCTCTCTTCAATATTCTCTCTCATTTCTTACATTCCATAACACGATGTTCATCATCTATGTATGTGTACGAGTTTAAATATATCATAATAATTGCATGATCATAAAACTTTTGGTATTTGTATTACAAACATATTTTCGCTTTTCCGCATTAAAAACATGCCATTAGGTAAAATAGATAATTAATTAAAAATGAAATATTTCCAAAAATTAGAGAGAAACTATTTTTTCAAACAAGTTTTAAAAAAAAAAAAAAAGGATCATCTGATAGAGGATATTAGAATCCTTCTCATATAAGCAACCATATGTATATAATTGTAAAATTCTCTACCAACATCAACTAATTACTTTGCATGCTGAGTTATTTTTGGTTTGGGATTGGTCATCTTTCTTAATTCTCGGATGGGAAATATCTATATACAATTTTTCTGGCCGTACAATAAAGTCTGGCAGATGAAGGATCGGGATTTCCTTAAACAAACGAATAGCCTCTCGATGTTGACTAATGTGTTTTTAGGAGTGGAAGAATTTTGGCACCAATAGTTTAAAACCGGGATACATCACGGTCCCTTAAATTTGTAAGTAAATTTTATGTAGATATTTAAATTATAACATGTTTCAATTGAGTACTTGAACACATGATAAATTATTCTTATTAATTACACACTTCTGACGAGTTTAAGAAACTGTTGAGGTATTTGGCCTAATTTAAACATTTGCAAGGAGACAAAAGGGCCAAAAAGTAGGAAAGGAAAAAGGCATTTCTACACACACGAGGACCTCTTTCTATCTAGACTAGAAGGGCGTTCGATGACCCTGGCAGTCTGCTTTCTCAAAGAGCATGGTGTGATATTATCTCGTTTGGATCAAACCCATATAATTTTTTCTAAATGGTCTCACATGGCTAAGAGTATCTGTATTTATATATAACTTTTTTTTTTATTAACTTTAAATGTAGGACTTTGTTGGCATATAAACCAATCGTCTCTCTCAAAGACAATCACTAATATTTGTGGGTTTATCTGGAAAAACTATATATGTGTCACTCACACACAATCCAAATATTTACCGAAGCCCACAGGGCTAGCTTTTTCTTGTGAGTGTACATCTCCAAGCTATTGTACTAATTAAAAGTAGTAAACTGAGTCTCATGCTATTATTCTGTCATCTCAATACTCGTCCTATCACACCATCAGGTCTGATACTGATTATTTGGTTCAACCAACCTATAAATACTATTAACATGATATGATATTGTTCTTTTCAAGCCAAACCCGCGTGATTGTTCTACAAAAGGCCTCACACGAACACCTTGTATGTTGCTTCCTTTCCTTAACTTGTAGTATCAATTTTATTCGTGCCCACAACATAGAAATGTAGACAACGACACAGATATTACACAGGAAAGAAAATGATGAGAAAAATAGTCACGAGCAGACAACAAATCCTTAATAATCTTAGTGGAAGGAGCATTTACAAAATAACCGCTTACTTTGTATCTTACGGCTGACTTTTTAACTTTAAAGCCTCCCCATTCTTAAAGAAAGCAGAAAATACACAAAGCAAATGGTTATTTTTCAATGTCTAACCAAAGCCCATACTAATGCGCTTTCTTAAAAGGTCTATTAGAATTTCAATGAGTGGTTACGGCAAAGCTGTATGAAAATGGTACCAGTCAACAAATGTTAACCTTGCCAAAAATGGAAATATTCGCATGTTAAGCTTCTTTTTAGTATTTTAATTACATTAATATCTGACCAGCACTACCATGTGTATGGATTTCACTAAGATAATTTTCTTGTTTTAATTTACAACCAACCTGGCCATGTTGTGGGACCTTTAAACTTGCTTAAATAGAAGCCTTGTTGATTGCTAGCATCAATTTCATTTCCTAATGTCAATTCTCTAGGGTTTTAAGTCTTATTGCAATTCCTTTGTATTGAGATAGAGTCTTCAATTTTTTTTATGGCCTCATCACATAAGAAAAGCATTTATATGCTTCTTTTTCATGTGTTTGTTTTCCTTCTTCTACAACAATGTGAGTTGATAGATGCCTCAAGAGTAGTTATGAAATTTCATCCGCTGCCTCCTCCTGTTGAGATTATATACAGGAAACCTAAGCCTCCTTCTACTAATATAATTTCTTTCAATCGTTACAAGAAGTATGAAATAGTAAAAGATTACAGCGGTCCAGGACATAGCCCTGGAATGGGCCACCAAAATCCACCAGGCGCGCCATGAAAAGCTAAGAACTACTAGAGGCGAATCCAGGATCTAGCGTCACTGTGTAACGAGTGTAGTCTTATTAATTATTATAATTTAGTTTGCATATGTATACATATTATTATTACTAGCCAAAAACATCAGTTGAACATCACAGAATCTGCTCTAGATCTACCTCTGCTGAGCAACAAACACGCCTATTACTAGGTTTCTTAATTACCTTTTACTTTTTCTGGAGAATGGGTAGCTTGATGATGAAGGGTCGAGAACGTAACAATTTCTCTGTCGTGCTGATGAAATAGGTTGCTTGATACTACATTCTTGTCTCTTTTTTGCTTCTTCTCAATAATATTTTATTGAGATGACTCATGCATGTTGCAATTACTAGTTCTCCCCCCCCCTTTTTGGTGTTTAACTCTTTTTATTTTGCTAGTTTTTGTTGTTTTCTTCTTTTTATGATTGGGAAATTTTGAATCGATTTATTGTACTTTTGTTCCCCCTTTTTTTTGGTTTCAGTATTGATCCATTTCAAAGAAAGTGAAGGGTTCGAGCAAGGAGTGAACACTAATCTAGTTCATGTGTTCATCTTTTGGTTATTACTTTACATGGTATAGCCGTATGGGGTACATGCCAAATCCCCCGCCATAGAGGCGGATCTAGGATTTGAATGTGGCGGGTGCCACAATTTTATTCAATATACATCTTGTTATGAACGTGTATTTGGGTCGGGTCCATTTCTTTTGAGTTTATTCAGGTTAATTTAATAGGCCTTTTTATTTGCAAAAATGAAAATTACATCTCAAAAATCAAGAAACGAACATAACTAGCACCCATTAACAACATAAGTAAAATCAACATTTTCACCAAGGGACTTACATTTTTCATGCATATTAAAAAATAAACTTGCATAAGTAAAATAACATCTTCAATAAGAGAATTACACCAAGCAAAATAATAGAAACTCTTCAATAGGTCAATTACACCCCATAGTAAATGTAGAATTAGATAAACTACAAGTTCTCAAAAATAAATCATAAATTTCATGTTTTTCCTAAGCGATGCTTACAAAATTTCCATCACAATTTAAGTATTAAAGTGATTTAAATTGAATTTAAAAACTATGGAATAGCATAAATTTTTACAATACACTCCCTCCGTCCATTTTTATTTGTCCACTATACTAAAAATAGATGTCCACTTTTACTTGTAAGTTGTATAGTTTGAAAAATTAAGACATAATTTACCATTTTATACCTATTTTACCCTTATTATAAAGTAGTCCAATTCATTTCTCATTTTATTTATTGCTTATTAAGTGTGTCCCAAGTCAAATATAGACAAGTAAATATGGACGGAGGGAGTAATAAACAAAGAAATTATAAAAAAAAAAAAATTGAATTTTGATCTCAATCCAAAATTCTCATTGAGACACAAGTTTTTCGATTTAAATACTTACATATTTGAGATTAAAAGAAATACTTAATTTAATGAATTTTGAAATTTCTATTTTATTTTGTTCTCGGTAGAGGTCACAGATAAATAATAGAATAGAGGCAAGACAACAAAAATAATAAAAAGATAAATAGAAAATTTGGAGAGGCGAAAAGGGAAACGGCAGGTACAAACTACAAAGGAACCAAAAAGCACAAAGAAAAACGGGAGTCGGAAAATGTTCAAATAGATTTGAACTTATGTCTTACACACGAGAAAAGCTTTCTAAAAGGTCTACTAGCCATGACACTTTTGTCTAATTTGCGACTGGGGGTGACAGGATCAAATATTTAATCTAGTTTAAGCAAATTGCAACATAGATATAGAAAAAATTTATCAATTTAGGAAGTGTCATGCCACCCCACCCTAAAGGGTGGATCCGCCCCTGCCCCACCACATCAAAGCCGCTGGAATAAATAAATAAAAACTCAAATCCAACATCAATCTTTACTTTTTATATCCAAAACTATATAAACATACATAATCTGTAAGTCATAATCTTTTTGTCATATGAAATATTATGTAAAATGTATGAAAACTTGCAGTAAAAATTATTTAGCTCTCTAGGTAATAAGAGTATCGTATAAAATTAAACAAAAGGTGTAGTTTTAATGTCCAACTATTGGATGTTTCTTAGATTTTAACTCTGACCTTGGAATAGCAGGACCACTTCTGTAGCTTGAGGAGATACGAGTTCCACGAAGAAGAGTGAGGAATTATATTGGAGCCTCCAAGAAATAAATAAATATGCAAGTTAAGATGTTAAATGAAGCGATTATACAATTTGTGGAGTAGTTTTTTAATTTTTGTACACCGGTTCATATAAATAATTTTTTACACTACCAGGTCATTCAAAGAATATCTACAGATATGTCTCTTTAAAATGTGAGATTTGAAATATTAAAAATAAGATATGTTACCTATTACAGCAGGTAAAGATAACGGTATAAATATTATTTACACTAATGATGCATTACTTAAACACACGCTAATAATTTTCATGATATTTATCAGCTCACTACAAGAAAGTACAAAAATGACAACAACTTCTTGGCAACAAAAATAACATAGTTGGCGAAATTCAATATTTGGCAACATAATTTTATTGTTGGCATATATGATGAATCTTTTAAAAATGAACTTTTTTTGTTGCCATAGTATTAACTGTTGTTGCAAAAAGTACTTTTGGCAACAATAAAAAAGTTGTTGCACGTCGTTGCAATAACAACCGTTGGGAAAAGTTTATGCAACAACAAAAAAAATGTTATTGCCAAAGGTAGTTTTTGCAACAATAGTCTATCTATGACAATAAAAAAAAAAAATTGTTGGCAAATGTCTTCTTTCTTGTCGTGGCTCGGCGCACTTCTAAGATTGGATGAGAAAAAGGCCAAAAAATAGTCACATGATATGCGTTGCCTTTAATTTCAATAAATAACATATTTCCAAGGTAAATAAGTCCAAACTTTTCATGAAAGTGATGCATATGATAATTATGTTTATGTTATCTCGTATTCCATTGTCTCATTTCTTTTTATGTTTTTTACAAGTATTTGACGAAGTGCACCACTTGTTTTTGTTTGAAAACGACGATCTTTTTAAAGAAAAAGAAGGAATGCAGACAAGGTTGTATGTCAAGATTCCGGCCATCATAATCAAAATCTTCATTGTGGGTTTATCATAGATTAATTAATTTAATGTTTAATGGGGACTTCAAGGAAAGATATATATGTAGTACAAAAACAAAATCTTGATTTATATGCACATTTGTCAAAATCTCAGTTGTTGGGAAGTTAAAGTGCTAGAAAAGCACCAATTCTTCTCACATCTGCCAATGATTATGCCACTCTAAATAATTCTCAAACTCAAGCCTCACATATGTAATTCTTGAAATTAATATGTCACCATAGTAGAACATTATTAAATGGCAAAATAGTTCTTATGAAACATTTGCAATTGACAATGACACGCACCACCAACATATTCAGCTACATCCACCTAGTTAATGATGAAATGAAGGAACTGTGCTAGTATATTCCAAAAGGAAATGAAGTAGATCACAAGAAAAAAGACGAGTAGAAGAGAAACAGAGACAATATATGTGATTATCAATTAACAGAGATATTCCAATTAGATCATCAATTTATATAACCTTGGGATTGTGCCAATAACAAACGCACGAATAGAATTTCTTTTATCGTCCATGTACTAACACTACAAACAACATTGGGATTGCTACGAAATTCGTGTAATCTGCCGCTATATATATACTAGCTAGTATATTTTTGTAATTTATTGCTAAGACGGATTTTGTTGTGCTACAGAATTTATCCATTGTGAATTCTAATTTTTTTAGGAGTCGCTTGGTGTGATGGATAAAGAGAAATAGTCCTGGAAAAAAAAAATTAGTACTCTCTTATCCCTTGTTTGGTTACTAATTCTGGGATAACTTATCCCAGAATTAAAAATAGTACTGGCATAAGTTATCCCTGACAGATGGTGGAATAACAATCCCAGGATAAATTAATGGAAATGACAATAATAGCCCTGAGGTCCCTCAAACCTTTTTTCTACTAAATAAAGTGGAGGATATTTTTGTAAACAAACAACTTTTTCTTAGAAATTATGCAATGCAAGTTACTTTTAATACAACAAACCAAACAATCAATAAGAAATAATACCAGGATCATTAATCCCAGTGTAACTAATCCCAACATAATTAATCCCAGAATAACTTGTCTTGAAACCAAACGACCCCTTAGTAGTGTAACTAACAACAACAACAACAACAATAAGTAACAACATATCTAGTGTATTCCCTCAAGTGGGGTTTCGCGAGGGTAGAGTGTACGCATACCTTACCTCGTGGAGATATAGAGACTGTATCCGAAAGACACTCAACTCAAATAACACAGAACAGGGCAGTTTGAAAAAGACAATACAAAAGTAAACAAGGCATAGCAAATAACAGAGAAAGAGTAACATAACATTCAGAGCAAAATAATGCGCTAACCAAAGCACAAGAGACTTGTAACTACTAAGTGATTAAAAATTGTAGCTAAGTAACTATGAAACTCTATTATAGTCTAATTGTAATAGTTTTATTTACGGTGAAATTATAATTATGGTAATATAGAATGTGTTGTCCTATTAGAATAGGGTTACCTTATTAGACTAGGAGAAGGAATACCTCACTTCTATAAATAAGGAGGTCATTATGATGAATACAAAGCAGAAAGAATTCTCCCATTATTCTTGTCTCTCTAAATTTTCGTCCCTATCTCAGTTTTAACATGGTATCAGAGCCACTCTAGAAAGAACACAAAAATCATAAAACAATGGCAGGTGACGGTAAAGAAACCGGTGATAATGGCAAAAGAATAGCCGGTGAAGAAAACAAAACCCAAAGAAAAATAATCTCTCCCTACGACATTACGTCGAATGATAACCATGGAATTGTTGTGACACAAGTCCAATTGAGGGGTGAGAATTATGAAGAATGGGCTAGATCCATGAGAACAACCCTAAGAGCAAGAAAGAAGTTCGGCTTCATCGACGGTACAATCAAGAAACCAGATAAAGAGTCGCTAGACTTGGAAGATTGGTGGACTATAAAATCACTGTTAGTGTCGTGGATTCGCAACACCATAGAACCAACGCTTCGCTCAACGATTTCATATAAAGAGGAAGCGGAAGAATTGTCAACGAGCATCTGAGGGAGGTTCACTGTTATTAACGGTCCTCGGATACAACAACTTCAGGCGAAACATTCGGAGTCCAAACAGAAGGGAAGGACCATAGTGGATTACTATGGAAAACTCACTAAGCTGTGGGAGGAGTTGGTGAATTACGAACAGATACCAACTTGTACGTTTAAAAGGTGCATTTGCAATCTAGGAATGATCCAAGAAGCCAAAAGAGAAAAAGAAAAAGTGCATATTTTCCTCATGGGATTGGATGAGATATCGTATGGTATGGTGAGGTCGAACATACTGGCCCAAGAACCGTTGCCATCATTGAACAAGCTCTATTCGAAGCTGGTGCAAGAAGAATGTGTAAAAGGAATTTCATAGAAAACGGAGGACCGGAATGAAATCATGGGTTTCACCGTACAAGGAAGAAACCCTTACCGTGACCAAGATAAAGGGAAAAATGATGGTGCATTCTGCATACATTGCAAGAGATCTGGACATATTGTGGATGGATGTTTTCGACTCATTGGTTATCCGAATTGGTGGCAAGGAAATAAAAAATGAGAGGAGAAAACCAGAGGAAGAAGACAAGGATAGCAACAACAACAGAGGGGTGGACAGGGATCCCGTCATGGAAGAGACAACTACCGGGCTAACACCGTAATTGTCAAAGAAGGAACTCAGGTGGAGACAGAACCATTGACCATTGGCAGGACAGGACCTCACAATTTGAGCGACGAGATCCGGAAGACTGTGATCACGTGTTGAATTCTCAAGGAATAAACTCGAACAGCAAGATGGATAGTAAGACCGAAAACTCATCCTGGATTATTGACTCCGGAGCTACCAATCATGTGACAGGTAATCCAGAGGAACTGAGTGATCAGCGGGACATTCCTAAGTGTCCAGTTGGAATTTCAGATGGAAGTAGCTCGGTGGCCACGAGACAAGGAACAACCAGGCTAAGTAACAGGATATGATTGAAGGATGTCCTTTAAGTTCCGGATTTAACATACAATTTAATTTCTGTGTCACAACTTGTTGATCATTTTGATTATGATGTAAAATTTAACAAAATTATGTGTGCTATACATGACCCTACGACGAGAAAGCTGCTTGGAATGGGTGAGCGTCGAGGTGGACTTTACTATTTTCGAAATGTGCAGCAGATACGAGTTATGAAGGCGGTGGTAGTTGATTGGTTAGATCTTTAGCACAAACGGTTAGGTCATCCTTCAGCACAAGTAACGAACTCCATTACGACATTTGGCCTAAAAGAGAGTCATATTGGATTAGATAAAGAATGTCATATATGCCAAAGGGCAAAGCTAACAAGAAGTGCCTTTTCCTTAAGTGATAATATAGCTTCAGATATCTTTAAAATAATTTATTATGATTTATGGGGACTGTATAAAACTCCTTCTTCTTGTGGTGCTTCGTATTTATTTACTGTTATGGATGAACGTTCACGAGTAGTGTGGATTTTTCTGTTAGTCGACAAGAAAGAAGCGTCCCAAACCCTGAAGAAATTTCTTCGCCTTGGTGGATAGGCAGTTTGGTAAGAGGGTGAAGATTGTTCGAAGTGATAACAAAACTGAGTTCACATGTATGGAGACTTACTTTTTTGAATATGGAATTCTTTTCTAGGCATCTTGCACAGGGACACCAAAGCAGAATGGAAGAGTAGAAAGAAAACACCGTCATATTCTTAATTTGGTGAGAGCATTGAGATTTCAAGGTCATATTCTGAGCAAATTCTGGAGAGAATGTGTTTTGACTGTGGGGTACTTGATCAATAGAACACCGTCTTCGATATTGAATGGAAAACCCCTAAAGAAATTTTTGTATGGGGAGGCGCCCTGGTATGATCATTTAAGGGTGCTAGGGTCACTATGCTATGCACACACATAGCAAAGAACGAGGGACAAGTGATACAATCCGAGTTGCATCAAGGCCTTTCACAAGGAGCCGAGTAAAGGAACTTCAAGCTATACAAGGGTTGTTCATGAGGAGGGATGTACTTGAGTACACTCTAGCGTCTTCCCAGAGATTCCATGTATTCATGATAGCATGAGAAGACGGATTGGAGAAGAGTGTTGAAGGTGCCCATGCTTGCAATGAGGCTATTACTTGAAGGCTAGCAATTTCAAGTTCCATTGCCAAAGAAGACACCTGAACAAGGCCCTTACTTCATTAAGGGTAGAAGTGTAATAACTTAGTTTTATTCTTTATATTTCTAGTATAAATAGGAGTTTATTTCATTTTGGTTGACTTAGACTATTTTGAATATTGACATTGTTAAACTCTTTGAGAGTAGAGTGCTTGTTAAGCCTTGAATTGAGTATTTTGTTGACTGGATTGGTTATTAGGGTGTCTGAATTCCTCTTGGTCATCCTAAGAGTTTGGTGCTTTAGATTACACATTTTGGAGGTCTTAGTTAATATAGAACTTTGGTTGCCAATTTGTGTTTTCTCTTGTGTCAATCTAGTTATCTTTTATTTCCTTTGTTAGTTTCTTATCTTTTCAATTATGTTATTATATCAATTGGTATCAGAGCCTGGTTTAGATTTGTTCTATCAAGTTTAGTCTTAGGTTTTTTGAAAAAAAAAAAAAAATCGAAATTCCTTGAAAGCCCCCAAAATTTTTATGTTTGTTTTGTTGATTTGACCTTAGAATCTTGTTCCTTAGAGTTAGTAGAGTCTAAATTCTAAGTTTCGTGGCAATTGAGTCATTAGTCAAGGATCTACCATTGTTGAGTTGAAGCTTTTTGAAAAATTGAAGAACACTTTCGTGAATCTTGAAATTTTGTTGAAATTGAAGGTTGATAACTATTGGGCTTTGTTCTACTTGTTAAAGGAAGTCCAAATCTGAAATTTGGGGCTGTTTGGAGTTGCTTTGAAGGTAGCTAAGTATTTGAATGTTCATGTGTTCTTGAGCAATTTTCAAACATTCAAGTGAAGAAGAAGATACAAAAGGAAAGTTAGATCCAAAATTGTACCCCCAAAGTTTGGAAAAAGGTGTTTCTAGGCCAAAAATGGAAAGATCCTAGGTTTAGTGGGCCCATCAAGTCATCAAAGTTCAGAAAATTAGGTTGAAGATCCAAGAAATTCGAGCTACCAATCGAATTCACTGTAGAGAAAAAGGGTCACTAAATGCGGACCGTATCCTTGGATACGAACCCTATAAAGTTAGCCGTAAAAAGTTGTCAACAATTGGAGCATTCTGCCTAGGAAAGACATCCTTAAATACGGTCAAACATACGGACCGTATAACAAGAAACGGACCGTATCTCTTGGTTGTATAAAGCAAGGTACAAAGGGGAGCATTCGCCCCTCGGAGACATCCTAAAATACGGTCTAAAGATACTGACCGTATCTCAATATACGGCCAACACCATTGTGAAATACGGACCGTATAACATTGAAGTGCAATCATATAAGTTCAAAGGTCCAACTGTATAAGTACAACACGAACCGTATTTTGTCAGCTTTAACCGTATTTCTCAAGGTACTCAAAAATGATCCTAGTTTGATTTCTCTCAATTCTATTCCACTTCTTTGATTCTATAAACTGCTTAACAACTCATAATCGATCTTACGTGTTTGTTAATTAGTTCTTGAGTCCCATTTCTTTTCGTTATTTTCTTGTTTAACTTCGTAGAAACTTCTTGATTCAAATCCATTAGTTTAAATTAAGTCATTCGTCTTTCTTAGTCTAACAAGAATCTATTCCGACCAGGAGTAGAATTTGATCCCTTGTGACTAATCGACATTAACAAGAACACAATCTTTGGCCGAAGCAATTTGTGAGGCAGTAAAAGGTACGCATATTTGAGCGATTGTGAGTTGATTTTCACTAACTTAACGTGTTTGCTTGTTTTGTTGAGTGTCTTGAATAGGTATCATGACGACGGAGGATGGAACACAAGTTCCCACAATGTAACCCACACTTATTGATGTGATGAGAATGTTACAAGCCTTGACCAACAAACAAGGTAGAAGGCATGAATGGGCGTATGAAAAATTTGAGTATTAGGGTGGTAGCCATTGAAGGAGGTAGGAGAGCGGTATCCTTGTTACCGGGAGTTCAATATCAAGGTGATTCAAGTGGCGTGCCTCGAGACATTTCACCTACCTTGTCCCCCGACACCATTAACCGATTGTACTACCCCACTCCCCACAAACACCCCTCAAAACACCAATCTCCAAAAATACCATCCTCACTCCACCAAACAACATTCCAATACACCAATGAAATAACCAACCTTCACTCCCAAATGAACCACCACCACATGAACCAATGCCACCCCAAAACCGCCCAAATGTCCAACAACCAAATCGAAATGACCCACCGCTTGATGATGATGAAATAGAAAATGCTATTCGAGAGCGAAATGGTAATCAAACTTAGGGGCAACAAGGTCAAGGACGAGAAGCCTATCGAGAAAGAGGTGGTAAGAATGGTCCACCTCCTCAAATGGGAAGGCAAGGAAGATACCAAGCCCGTGATGATCACCAATTTAGGGATATACGTCAAGGTCGTAATTTCTATGGTGATGACTATGGAGGAGAACCTTATGAAAATCATGGCAACTATGGGAACAATGGGGGTCGGGACATGAATCTCCACTCCATTAAAGTGTCTTTTCCAACCTTCAAATGAGGAAGTGATCACGGGGTGTTCCTTGATTGGGTGATGCATTGTGACTGGATCTTCTTGATGAATGACATGTCCGAGGTGAAAAATACATCTTATGCCATTGCTCAATTCAAAGTCTTTGCTTCTACATTGTAGGAAACCCAAGTGAAAGCGAGAATATTGCATGGTCTTGACCTGGCACCTACTTGGGAGGAGCTAAAGGACATCTTGAAGCGCAAATATGTTATCAAACAATATAAGCAAGAGAAACACAAGAAGGTATACACTTTGAAGCAAGGAAAAAAGAGTGTGGAGGATGAGTTCCAACTTGTAAAAATGAGAATCGACTTTGAAGAGCATGGATTGAATGCTATGACTCGGTTTCGAGCTGGGTTAAATGGAGACATTGCTTCCCAAATGAGACTCCACAACTATAGTGACATTGATGAGACATTTGAAGCTACCATTGAAATAGAGGAGGGTCTCAAGGAAGACAAGATCAATAAGTCAAGAGGTTATGTAAGATCATGGAACAACAAGGAAAAAGGAACTTCTTCCTCCAATTGACAAAAGAACAAGGGCCCCATGCAAGAATCTAAGAAGCCCTATGTGAAGAACACTCAAGTTGAGAAACAGGTAGAGAAGCAACCTCCAAAGTTTTCTCCCAATGAAGGAGGTAAGAAATCTACCCCAATACAATGCTTTAAGTGTCATGGTTTTGGCCATAGAGCAAGTGAATGCGCCAATCGGAGAGCCTTTCTTTTGAAAGAATCTTGTAGTGACGATGAGGGAGAACATGAGGAGAAAAATAGTGATGGGAACAATGAAAATGAGAGTGATGAAGAGCGAGATGATCCAGAGGGTGATGGAGATGTCATTGTTCCAAATTGTTTGGCAAGAAGGGTGTTGATATGTATGGCCAAACCTCAAGAAGGGGAGATTACCATCCCAAATTATGTGGTAAGGAGAATGATGATAAGCAAGGCCATGGATGATCCTAGCCAACAGGAGAATCTTTTCCACTCCAAGTGTGTTATCAATCAAAACATGTGTGTTATGATCATTGATAGTGGGAGTTGTGTGAATGTTGTTAGTACGACATTGGTTGATTTCTTAAAGCTTCCCACCACCACTCATGAACATCCTTACAAACTCCAATGGCTCAATGAATGTGAAGAATTGAAGGCAACCCGGCAAGCTATCATTAGATTCAAAGTGGGAAAGTACCAAGATGAAATCCTTTGCGATGTTGTTCCCATGCAAGCTTGTCACCTTTTACTTGGAAGACCTTGGCAATATGATAGGTCGACCAAACATAATGGGAGAACGAACCTATATTAACTTGTACATAATGGGATCAAACATGTGTTATGTCCTATGTCACCTTCACAAGTTGGAGAAGTATCTAACAAAATGAGGGAGTTGAATGAGAAGGGAAAAGTTGTACAAGGGAATTATGAAGGGAATAGTTCTCAATAGGGAAGTGATAAAAGGAAAGAGTCAAGAAAAAAGGATAAGGTGGCCCTCTTGGCAAGTCTAGGGGAGATTAGGGAAGAGTTGGAGGAGCGACAACCGGTGATCCTCCTCACCTATAGGGATTATGCTTTGAACACTAACGAACTAACCTTTTCTTTGCCTAGTTCTATTTCTTCTCTTTTGTAGGATTTTGATTATGTGTTTCCCACAGAGCTTCCAAAGGGATTGCTACCCTTAAGGAAAATTAAGCACCAAATTGACTTTGTCCCGGGGTCACAATTTCCAAACAATCCGGCTTATAGAGCCAACCCGGATGACACCAAAGACCTTCAAAAACAAGTTGGCGAACTCCTTGAAAAAAGGGGTTGTGCTAGAAAGTATGAGTTTATGTGCCGTGCCTGTGATCTTGGTGCCAAAGAAATATGGAACATGGCGTATGTGTGTTGATTGTCGATCCATCAACAAGATAATGTTAAAGTACCTCCATCCCATACCTCGTCTCGATGAATTGAATGGTTCATGCATATTCTCTAAGATAGATCTTAGGAGTGGTTATCATCAAATCCGGATGAAACCTGGAGATGAATGAAAAACCGCATTCAAGACCAAATTTGGTCTATATGAATGGTTGGTGATGCCTTTTGGTCTCACTGACACTCATAGTACTTTCATGCGTTTGATGAATCATGCGATGAAACCTTTTATAGGCAAATTCGTGGTTGTTTACTTTGATGATATATGGTGTATAGTAAAAACCATAGATGAGCATGTCATTCATTGAAATGTGTGTTTGAAGTGCTTAGACAAGAACAAATTTATGCTAATGTTGCTAAATGCTCTTTTTGTGTCGATGAAGTTGTTTTCTTGGGTTTTGTTGTGAGTTCGAAGGGCGTTAAGGTTGATGAATCCAAAATAGACGCTATTAAGAATTGGCCAACTCCTAAATCCATTGGTGATGTAAGAATTCTTCATAGATTAGCTAGTTTTTGTAGGCGGTTTGTTAAAGGATTTAGTACTATAGTCGCTCCTTTGACCGAGGTAATCCGAAAAGATAAGCCTTTTTCTTGGGGTGTGGAGCAAGCAAAGGCTTTTGAAACTTTAAAACAAATGCTTAGCTTCGCACCGTTGTTGCAATTACCCAATTTTGACCAAATCTTTGAAATTGAATGTGATGCTAGTAAAGTAGGTATTAGTGCGTTTTGATGCGAGACCAAAACCCATTGCCTATTTTAGTGAAAAGCTTAAGGGTGCGACGTTGAATTACTCCACCTATGATCTTGAATTATATGCTTTGATTAGAGCTTTGGGTAATTGGCAATACTACTTGTGGCCTAAAGAGGTTGTGATTAGGGCTGACCATGAGTCCTTAAAGAATCTTAAGGCCCAAGGAAAGTTGAACAAAAGGCATGCTAAGTGGGTTGAATTCCTTGAAAGCTTCCCTTATGTAATCCAATACAAAAAGGGAAAGGATAACGTAGTGGCGGATTTCCTACCAAGGAAACATATTTTAATTAATACGTTGTCTTCCAAATTGATAGGTTTTGAAAGTTTAAAGACATTGTATCCCGAGGACCCCGTCTTTGCAAAAATCATTCCAGAATGCGAAGAATGGGAAAGGGAGAGATGGATTAGGGATAGGTCTTCTACTCCATATTCAAAGTTTGATGGTTTTTTGTACAAGAACAAGTCACTATGTATGCCCATGAGCTCTTGGAGGGAGTTATTTGTGAGGGAGGCACACAATGGGGGATTAATGGGACATTTTGGCATTGATAAGAAGTTGGAGATTCTTGAGGAGCAATTTTATTAGCCTCATATGCGGCGGGATGTTGCTAAAATGTGTGGCCAATGCATTGAGTATCGTGGTGCTAAGTCTAGGCTCCTTCCCCATGGCTTGTAGACCCCTCTCCCCACCCCTCAACAACCTTGGTTTGATATTTCAATGGATTTTGTGATGGGATTGCCTAGGACCAAACGGGGTAAAGATAGTATCTTTGTTGTTGTTGATCGGTTTTCAAAAATGACTCATTTTATTGCATGCCATAAAACTGATGATGCATCTCATGTTGCATCCTTGTTTGTTGAGCATGTAGTGAAGTTGCATGGTATTCCCAAAACCATAGTGAGCGATAGTGATCCCAAATTCCTTAGCCACTTTTGGACAGAATTGTGGGGACGACTTGGTACTAATTTGTTGTTTTCTACCTCTTGTCACCCCCAAATCGATGGCCAAACCGAAGTTGTCAATGGGACCTTGGGTTTTATGCTTAGGGCCATGGTTAAAGGGAAACTAGCATCTTGGGAAGATCAATTGCCCTTAGTTGAATTTGCTTACAATAGAGTCATTCATAACACTATTGGCATGTCACCTTTTGAAGTGGTTTATGGTTTTAACCCCCTAACCCCTTTAGATCTAACCCCTTTGTCTCAAGATGTTGTGTTGAGTTTAGATGGCAACAAACGAGCCGAGGCCATGAATAAGTTGCATGAGAAGGTAAGGCTTCACCTTGAGAAGAGAAACCAAGAAACGGCCAAGAGAGCAAACAAAGGCCACAAGAGTGTTGTGCTTGAACCGGGTGATTGGGTTTGGGTACATTTCCAGAGGAGAGGTTTCCCAATAAAAGGAAGACCAAGTTGATGCCTAGAGGAGATGGTCCATTCGAGGTACTTGAGCGGCTCAATGAAAATGCATACAAAATTGATCTTCCACCCGAATACCAAGTTCATAACACCTTCAATGTGTGTGATCTCTCTCCTATGGATGTGCATGATGATGATCCCTTAAAGTTGAGGACAATTCTTTGCAAGAAGGGGAGAATTATACAATCTGAGTTGCATCAACGCTTTTCACAAGGATTCAAGCAAGGGAACTTCAAGCTGTGCAAGGGTTGTTCGTGAGGAGGGCCGTACTTGAGTACACTCTAGAGCCTTCCCGGGGATTCTATGTATTCATGATAGCATGGAAGGACGGATTGGAGAAGAGTGTTAAAGGTGCCCATGCTTGCAATGAGGCTATTACTTAAAGGCTAGCAATTTCAAGTTCCATTGCCAAAGAAGACACCCAAACAAGGCCCTTATTTCATTAAGGGTAGAAGTGTAATAACTTAGTTGTCATCTTTATATTTCTAGTATAAATAGGAGTTTATTTCATTTTGGAAGACTTAGACTATTTTGAATATTGACATTGTTAAACTCTTTGAGAGTAGAGTGCTTGTTAAGCCTTCGATTGAGTATTTTGTTGAGAGGATTAGTTATTAGGGTGTTTGAATCCCTCTTGGTCATCCTAAGACTTGGTGCTTTAGATTATACATTTTGGAGGTCTTAGTTAATATAGAACTTTGGTTGCCAATTTGTGTTTTCTCATGTGTCAATCTAGTTATCTTTTGTTTCCTTTGTTAGTTTCTTGTCTTTTCAATTCCGTTATTATATCAACAAGTTTGAGAGTCGGAGTCGTAGGTGTGTCTTCTTGGGATAACCCTACGGAAAGAAGGGTTGAAGATTGTATGACTTAGAGAACGATGAATATTTAGTCTCAAGATATGTGGACTTCCACGAGACTAAGTTCCCCTTTGCTGTAGGATAAGGTAACTTGGCCGACAATATAGAAGTGATCCTGGATGAAACAGAGGGAGAGAGAAACCAACACAACTTCAAAAAAGACTAGACTGATAATGTAGGTACAACGAAACTCGGATGGACGAAGTACGAACACCATATACCAAACCTATGGATCCGCCAGAATTAGACTAAACAGATGTCGGTCCAGATAGAGAAAACGTGGAGGAAGCATAGACAGAAGGTACCTGGGATAACAAAGTACCACCAAAAGAACAATTGGGTCAGGGTAAACATTAGAAGCATGAATCGATTCGGTTGCGCGACTACGTCACTGAAACATTACGAAAAGAAAGTCCATCAAAACGTCTGCTCAATCCTCAGCAACCCTCAGGTGCGCCTTACCCTTTAGCTCATTATATATCTTCTGATAATTTTTTCTTGCAACAACAAACCTTACTTGCAACAATCACAACAGGAACCAAGCTAAAAACCTTCTCGAAGGTAATAAAAAAGGAACATTGGAGAAAAGCCATGCTGCAAGAGATCCAATCATTAAAGGACAATGGAACATGGACATTAGAAATATTTTCGCCGGATAAGAAAGCGCTCGGATGTTGATGGGTATACAAGATAAAGTAAAACTCAGACAGCACAATCGAGCAATATAAAGCTCGGTTGGTCATTTTCGGGAATAAATAAGAGGAAGGAATTGACTACAATGAAACGTTTGCTTCAGTTGCTAAGGTAGTAACCGTTCGGACTTTCCTGGCAGTTGCGGCTGCGCGAATTGGGAGTTGCATCAGATGGATGTTCATAATGCCTTCTTGCACGGAGACTTTACGGAGGAAGTTTATATGTAATGGGATTTCGTGTTCCTGGTCCGGGCCAAGTATGTCGACTCTGAAAATCTTTGTATGGTTTTAAACAAGCCCCACAGTACTGGTTTACGAAATTGTCGAGTGCTTTTATGAAATATGGGTTCAAACAGTCGTACTCGAATTATTCTCTTTTCACGATGCACCGAGGAGGTATGCAACTTAACGTCTTAGTCTATGTGGATGACTTGATTATCTTTAGAAACAACCACAGTGCCATTGAACGATTCAAAGACTATCTCTGCGCATGTTTTCACATGAAGGATTTAGGCCCTATAAAGTATTTTCTAGGAGTTGAAGTTGCACGTGGACCAATTGGGTTATTTCTCTGTCAACGGAAATATGCCTTGGATGTAATCTTTGAGTCCGGATTACTGGGAGCTAAACCAATCAATACTCCCATGGAACAGAATCACTGTTTGGCATTGGCCGAATAAGCTAGTTTGGGAGATCTGGAACCATACCGACGTCTGGTCGGTAGATTGATATACCTCAGTTTTATGCAACCGGATTTGTCGTATTACGTGCATGTTCGGTCCCAAATCATGCATCAACCAAAGGAATCACACCGGAAAGCGGCTCTCCGTGTGGTGCGCTACTTGAAAAAGAACCCAGGACAAGGCATTATGATGAGAAAACATTGTGATCTCCAGTTGTATGTATGGTGTGATTCAGACTGGGCCGGATGTCCGTTAACTCGAAAATCACTTACCAGTTGATTTATCTCCCTCGGGAATTCACCCGTATCATAGAAAACCATGAAGCAGCATATTGTCCCTCGCTCTTCAGCAGAAGCGGAATACCGATCAATGGCAATGACACTCTGTGAATTGAAATGGTTAAAGGGAATTTTGCATAGTTTGGCCGTTGAACATAAATTTTCGGTGAAAATGTACTGTGATAGTCAAGCAGCATTGTATATTCCATGAAACCCGGTGTTTCATGAACGGACTAAACACATTGCAGTCGACTGTCACTATGTCCGGGATGCACTCCAATCTGGTATAATACTTCCCGGTCACGTGTCAACTAGTGAGCAATTGGCCGATGTGTTTACAAAGGCTTTGGGCAAATCGCAGCATCAATATTTGATTAGTATGTTAGGCATTTGAGACCCCTCATGCTCCAACTTTAGGGGGGGGGGGGTATGGAACCCTATTCTAGTCTACTTGACTTGTAATCATGGTAATATATGATGTGTAGTCCTATTAAAATAGGGTTACCTTATTAGACTAGGAGAAGGAAGACGTTAATTACTTTTATATAAGGACGTCATTATGATGAATACAAAGCAGAAAGAATTCTTCCAGTATTCTTGTCTCTCTAAATTCTCATCCCTGTCTGAATTTTTCAGAACATCGCTGCTGAAATTTTATTTAGAAGGAGGAGTTGATTTCCCGTGGCTGTACAAAACGATGACGAAGAGGTAGTGGTAGAGGAATGGGGGGAAATAAATAAAAGTTGAAAATATTGCATTTCACAATTCACGCGCTCAGTTTTATGTTAATATCAACAATGTTTCCATGTCAGCATAAGGTGTTTAATCGGCACATTTTAATTGAATTTGAAGTGGCTAATAGGAACAAGGTTAGTTGAGTTGCCAAAATGAAAAATTGCACCAACTTTAAGTGACCTTTTAAAAAAAATATTGCTTAACACATATACTAGCTAGTAAGTTATCCCATCAAGAATGGGTCTAATTACCCGTATTAAAATGAATTTTATGATTGTGGCGGATTTTCCTTGTATTAGGCACAACAAAAAATTCATTATAAAGCAACATTGCTATCAGTTTTAATCTACCATTTTCTTTTTGAGCTTGCCGGAACTTATTTCTTGCTTTACAATGGAACAACTCCCTTCCTCCCCTTCAGCACTTTCAGTGATACGACGTGAGTCTGATTTAACCGTTCCAGCAACAGCTACTCCTCGAGAAATAAAGCATTTCTCAGACATAGATGATCCAAGAGTTCTACGTTATCATACATCTATTTTAATATTTTACGAACGCAACCCTTCACCCTCTGTTTGGATGGTTGTTTCCCGTGGTTCATTAATGTACAGTATGGTATGGTACAGTATGGTGTTGTATCGTATTGTACTGTATTAATGAACACAATGTTTGGATAGACTGTATAGTTTGTTGTGGTTTAATAACATTTGTATTGTTTGGTTTGACTGTATGGTACTGTATAATAACTTGTAAGTTTACTAATACCCTTAACTCTTAATTAGAAATTAATTTATATATATTAATAAAACTCAAATAAAGAATAAAATAGGAACTTTAAAAAATAAGTAGGTAGTGGGTGGGGGTGGTGGAGGGGTGGGTGGTGAGGGGTAATGGGTGGTGGTTGGGGTGGTGGGGGTGGGTGGTAGAGGAGTGGGGTAGTTGGGGTGGGGGTGGGAGTGGGGGTAGGGTGGGTGAGTGGCGGGGGTGGGGTGGCGTGGATAGTGGAGGGGTATAATGGAGAAATGAAATACGTAACCACGGAAAAACCACCAAATCCGTAGTTACAAAAATTGAGACTTTTTATGGTTATATAACCATGGAATGAACCACGGGTTTACAACACCATACCACATAATTTTAAGAACAATGGAAACAAACATGGTTTCATAGAAAACCATACATTAATGAACCACGGGAAACCACCATCCAAACAGGGGGTCAATGGAAGGCATAGATCCTGCTAAGGTGGTTAAAGATGCATTGTCCAAAACACTAGTATTTTACTATCCATTAGCTGGTAGGCTCATCGAAGGCCCTAATGGAAAGCTTATGATGAATTGTAAGGGTGAAGGAATATTGTTTACAGAAGCCTATGCAAATGTGGAGCTTGAAATGCTAGGAGAATCCATAAAATCTCCATGTCCATACTTGGAGGATCTGCTCTACAATGTACCAGGTTTTGATGGGATGGTTGATTGCCCTCTTATGTTGATTCAGGTATTTTACATACACCTTAGTCCTTAGCAACAGAATTATAAGTAACTAATATCTTATTTTTTCAACTTAAGTATTATTTTGGGTAAATTATACTTCTACATTGTTTACTCCCCCGGTTAAAAAAGGGTGTCCACTTAGCCTTTAGTTTTTGGTTAAAAAAAAGTGTTCGCTTACCAAATCAAGAAACAATTAATTTTATTTTTCCAGATCTGTTCTTATTAAGTGTTAAGTAACCAAATTTCAATACCTATTTAATCAGGAATAATTTAGTCAAATTATCTATTTTTGCGTAGGAATTAATATTTTCTTAAGAGGTGTGTAAATGACAAAATGGACACTCTTTTTAAACGGGAGGGAATACTTGTTTTTGCAGTATCAACCTACTATTTCTATCAATGCATAGAACTTGCACTAACTTTTCTATTAACGTTTGACAAGGTTTGAATGAAAAAGAAAATACATTTGACTTTTTAAAGTAGAGATGATTAATGGAAAAAAGTAAATCGAGAAGAGAAAAAAAAAATATCCCTCATCTCATACTACTCTCTCGATACACAATCTAATGTTTTGAAAAAATAACAATACAAAAATTTCTCATATCGAATTCGAGAGACCAAACACTTGTATCATTCAATCATTTCCCACCACTTCAGCCATTAACACCTGCCACACAACTTACTGGACATAATTCTTTAATTATTTAAGATGAAAAATGTAAACATGGGTAGAGTAATGGCTAAAGTTAGTAGGGGGAGTTTGCTAAAAGGCCACTCTCAACACTTATTTAGGTAAAAGGCCATAAGTCTAAAAGAATTGGCTAAAAGGCCACTATTTATGACATCATCAAATGAAGTCTCTCAAGTTGTCAACCCTAGACCCACAGTTTTAAAAAATACAAAACAGCCCCCCAACCACCAACATTTAATTACCCCAATTGGAGCAGCCGAAATTTTTTTTGTTCCCCCCAAAAACTCAAAAGTTGAAGGTCCCCATTTTTTGCACTTTTTCGATCCCGTTTCCGACCAAATTTTTGGCTTTTCATCTGAAAATCAGTCCCAAATGACGGATTTCTTCCCTACTTCAGTTATTGTAACTTAAACCTCTTAGAAATCATTGAAAAGAAGCTCGAATTATTTTCACCATTGTTGTCAAAGCTCAATTATCAAGTGCAAATTATGTCCGCGTCTACTGGTAGTGGAGTTCGTTTTGGGTTCTAAATCCTCTTGTGGAGTCAATTCTCCATTAAAAGAGGTGTATCCCTGCTTTTTTTTTTGTCAGGATCTGGTACTGTTGTAAGTCTAGTCATCGACCAATTATAGACCATAGCAATAGTCTATTATATCTTTAGTATAGCGTCGATTGGAGAATATGTTATAGTAGGTGGTGATTACATGGGTGAATGGGTGGAGACCCTAAAATGTTGGAATTGAAATTCTTCGAGCAAGGTGATAGTGCCGATCGCTGTGCGTCGCAATGGTATGTATAACGATTTGGTTGAGAGCGTAAAGGAAAGCGGGGAGTTAGATTGTGAGCTCAGCGACTTGTGCATTAGTTATATGATTAATGGTTTGCCCGCTAGGGGAAAAGCTCACCCTTCTTTCATAACGAATGATAGGCATGTGGTACTGTATATGCTTGATGTTATTGTTGATAGTTGTAGACCTGTTTTGAGAATAAATGTTGTCGAGAGGTCTCAGGCAGCGCCAACATCAACAGCACCACCCCCAGCCCCACAACAGCCAGTCGATGCAAATTCAATGCAAAATGAGAGCATGGATGATCATTCAATGGATATGGATGATCATGATATTGATGTCGAAGAGTGTGATGGGTAGCCTAGTGGATCACAAACCAACCATGTCTTCAATGATGGAATTGATTTTTACATCGGGCAAACATTCGATAGCAAGGAACATTTAAAAATTTTGTCGAAGAATGATGCAATAAAGAGGCCGTTCGGTTTTGTACCGATCAAGAGTAATATCAAATACTATAAGGTGGAATGCACATCTCCTAATTGTGGTTGGATGTTGCGGTGTAGGAAGTATGAGAGCTCGGCTAGGATTCGCATTTACAAGTACGTTGGGGAGCACACTTGTGGTGTTGAACATGTTACGAGCCTTCATAAGCATGCCTCGTCACATGTCATTGCATCAGTCTTGATGAATGACTATATTGAAAACAAAGGGCCATCGACAAAGGAAATCCAGAGGACGGTTTTCAGGGAGTTTCATTGTAAACCGAGCTACTGGAAGTGTTGGAAGGCTGGTATAATTGCTAAGAACTGGGTTAGGGGGACACCGGAGCACGGGTATGGTTGCTTACCAGCTTATTCTTACATGGTTGAGAGTCTAAATTCGGGTTCTAGAATTTGTATCAGGCTTGCAAATGACAACAACTTTTTATATTACTTCGTGTCTTACGTAGCTTGCATTCGAGGATATACCCACATGAGAAAGGTTATTGTTGTTGATGGCACATATTTATACGGCAAGTACGAGGGTGTCTTGTTGTCTGCCGTCGCACAAGATACTGAGAACCATGTCTATCCTATTGCATTTTGCGTTGTGGACAAGGAGTGTGATGATTCTTGGACCTACTTCTTCCGGCAGCTCAAGTTTATAATCGCCGATGAACCAGACTTGTGCATCATCTCTGATAGACACAAGAGTATAACCAACAGTATTTCCAGGACAAATGATCATGCTCACCATGGACTTTGCATGAAGCATCTTTCTGAAAACCTCTGAAAGAATTTCCAATGTGGAGATTCTCTTAATGCATACTTTAATGCAACAAAGGCATATGGTTACGAGGAGTTCGATGAACATTTTCAACAATTTAGAGATAAAAGCCCTGAAGCAGCTCAGTGCCTTGAGTTTGAGATTGGATTTGAAAAGTGGAGTAGGGCACATTTTCCAGCCAACAGGTACGATGTTCTCACCACAAACATTTCCGAGTCGCTTAACTCAATATTGAGGGATGAAAGAGAGTACCCTGTGTCTGCCATATTCACTTCCATTTCTAGGAGGTTTGCTGAAATATTCAGGCAGAGGCGTATAGATATCGGCGATTCAAATAATATATTTGTGCCTTCGGCTGAAATAACATTAAGGGAAAAGATGACTGAGGGAAATTCCTTATTTGTTAGAAATATAAATGGGGATGTCGATGAGTTCACCGTTATCGGCAGTGGCAGAACTGCCAAAGTCAATCTACTGAACAAAACATGTTCTTGTAGAGAGTATGGCTTGGTAAAATTACTACGCGCTCACGCCATGGCCGCCTTGAGATTGAAGTATGGAAATGGATATGGTTCAAGTATCTACAAGTATTCTTCACCGATGTATAAAGTTCAATCTTACATCCTTGCATTTGCTGAAACTATCAATGTAGTCCCTCCAGAGTCTGAATGGGTTATGCCCGAGGAGTATGCAAAGATGTACATTGCTCCACCTCCTTATGAGCCCAAACTTGGAAGGAAGAGAATAAAGCGTATCCCTGGCATCACGGAATCTTTTAAGCCCAAAGGACGTGTAAAAGGGAGGAGAAACAAGTGCTCACTTTGCAAGGGAAGCGGCCACAAGAGAACAACGTGCCGAAATAGAGAGGGATGAACTTGATGTATTTTTCAATGTATTTCATTGTATTTTTCTTGTACTTTGCAGTTTTTGGTTCTTCAAATAAATATTTCAGAGAATTGAATGCCAGTTCAATATTAATCAACTGTATAATGGTATATAATAAACCACTACTGTGTTCTATATATCTACTAGGTATAGTACACAATTAACTTAGAAGCTAGTCTACAATAGACCATGTATATGATCTATAATCGCTTTAAAAGCCCAGCGACTGCCGAAGCGCCAAACGTCACGAATAAAAATTCAAAAAGCCTGCGGTTATGTCTAATCAAACCCATATTTAAACGCCACCTCCATACGTATTTACACGCGTCACTCATCCATTGGCCGACGGTTCACTAAACCGAGGCGATGAGTCTATAAATTGCCTGAGCCTATTTGAAAAGTTCATCTCATCACTCTTCATCAAAAACACTCCCAAAAGTTGATCAAAAATGACAAGAAGGATAAGACATAGAGATGCAAAGCGTCACCCCAGTATCGAGCACCACATCCTGAGGTGCTACTCCTCAGGAATGATTTTCAGAGGCTCTTTAGGGGCCTTGGCGAGGATCGTGAGCGGTTGGAAGCTGCCATCTGCAGAATCATACACATGTTGCTGTGCTTCTAGAGCTTGAGGGTATTGACCCCGATGCTCTGATCCCCCCCCCCCCCCCAATCATCCCCCTAGTTTAGTAGTTTTTTAGTTTATTTTTGTTGGGTGGTGTTTGGGGGGTGCTTTTTTTTTTTTTTTTTTTTTTTTTTTTTTTTGTAAATCCGCCTATATTAATGAAATCAACGTTTGTTATGATTTTTGTGTTCTTTATATTTTCTGCTTTCTGTTGATTTAATGTTGTTTGTTGAGTGGAGTAATAACCAAACAAATAACATATCTATAATAACTACGATTAATGGTCTATTATAGACCTCCATGTTGATGATCGATTATAGACCACATAAATAGAGGATACTGTTTTGGAATGAAAATCCTGGTGAATGGGCACAAGTGTAAAGCTCGTAAAAATAATTAAAAATTAAAAAAAAAATGTCAAACTCCAAACTCAAAAAGAAAAAAAAAATCCCAAACTGCGTAAATCTAAGGGAGCATTGATAGGTCTATCATAGACCAGCAGTTTACAATAGCCAAAAGGTATAGTGTATTGTAGATTACATTGTTAGTTATACTCTACTAGTACTGATATATAAACCAGGACCACTATTTGCCTAAAAAGGCTATAATTAAATAAAATAAAATAAATAAAAAGACTTGATGCTATATACACAATGTAGTAACACTGTAGTACGTCATATGAGAGTCCTCATCCATTATACACATGATCCAAAGAGCTTTAGAACAAGTAATGGTCCTTAATCATCAAATATTTGCCTAAAAGGCTATAATTAAATAAAATAAAATAAATAAAAATACTTGATGCTATTTTAACACTATATTAACACTTTATTATTATAATTAGAGTCCTTATCCATTATACACATGATCCAAAGAGCTTTTAGAACAACTAATGGTAATCATAACACTACTATCCAATAAGTCTGACAATAAGCTAATGTTCTCAAAGCACAATCTTGTTCCAAGGACAACCATTAGTTGTTCTAAAAGCTCTTTGGATCATGTGTATAATGGATGGGGACTCTAATAATAATAATAATCAAGTGTTAATATAGTGTTAAAATAGCATCAAGTATTTTTATTTATTTTATTTAATTTAATTATAGCCTTTTTAGGCAAATATTTGATGATTAAGGACCATTACTTGTTCTAAAGCTCTTTGGATCATGTGTATAATGGATGGGGACTCTCATATGATGTATTAAATTATTACTACATTGTTTAAATAGCATCAAGTCTTTATTTATTTTATTTTATTTAATTATAGCCTTATTAGGCAAATAGTGGTCCTAGTTTATATATCACTACCAGTAGAGTATAAACCAACTATGTAATCTACAATATACTATATTCTTTGGCTATTGTAAACTACTGGTCTATGATAGACCTATCCACGCTCCCTTAGATTTACGCAATTTGGGGGTTTTTTTTTTCTTTTTGAGTTTGATGTTTGGGGTTTGACATATTTTTTTTTAAAAAAAAATTATTTTTACGAGCTTTACACTTGTGCCCATTTACTAGGCTTCTCATTCCAAAATAGTCCCCTTTATTTATGTGGTCTATAATCGATCATCAACATCAATTATAGGCAAATATTTGATGATTAAGGACCATTACTTGTTCTAAAGCTCTTTGGATCATGTGTATAATGGATGGGGACTCTTAAGTCTTTTTATTAATTTATGTTAATATCACTACCAGTAGAGTATTGACCAACCATGCAATCCATAATATACTTTATAGATCAGGTATTTGTTTGGTGATTAATCGACCAACTTGGTCTATAATAGACCAAAGCTTGTGGATATTTCAACTTAGCATTATTTCGACTGACGGGTTTTTTTACAACTGTAATAAAATCAGAATTTTAAACTTACGATGGTAACATTTAGCTTCATCCACGTATAAAACAGACCCAAAATGCCAAAACTCCTCCATTGTCAAAAACTCCTCCATTCTCTCTTCTCTTCATCAAATTCTTTCATCAAAATCACAAAATGCCGCAGTTATCCGAAACATCTCAAACAAATAAACCCAACAAACGTTTCTGCGGTGACAACACTGTCTTGAGGACATCACGCACCCCAAAGAATCTAGGTCACAGATTCTTTACTTGTGCAGTTGGAACTGTGAGTTTCTAGTTCCTAAGGCATTTTTTTTACGTGGTTTCACTATAAAAGCCTCTAATTGATTGGCGTTTTGTTTAGGAAGATGGTGGCTATGACTATTTCAGGTTTATTGAACCCCATCCCGATAGAGTAGCAAAGAAATCTCAAAAGAGCCCAGGAGGATCTAACTTAGCACAATCTAGATTTATACTCAAGTTTGAAATGCAGCAAAGGCTCAACGAAGCTGAAGAACAGAGGGATCACTTGATAGTTCAGCTGAGAGACAACGAAATAGAGAGGGATGAACTAAAACAAAAAGTTGACGGTGGCTGAAGAACAGAGGGATCAATTGTTGTGTGCTTCATTAGCAATGTTATATTTGCTATTTGGAAGTGTGTAATGGGTCTGTATAGGATTGGGTCTTTCATTTTGGGCATATGTATGAAGTATTAAGAATATGAAGCAAATTTTATTTATTTGAGTTTGCGTATAAATCTTATTCATAGTCTATAATAATAATCATTGACTCACAGTCGATAATCATAATCTTTAACTCAAGTCTATAATAAATAAAAGCACATTCAAATCCACAGAGCAACAACACAGTTAGATACAAATGTTGCAATGCTCCAACCTTGTCATAAATTACCACTTACAAAAATTTGCCCGTCCAAATTCACAAGGCAACAACACAATTGTCATAAATTGTTTGTTAAAACTTAAAACAGTTAAAAGTAAGCAATAAAATTGTTTGTTAACATCCACCACACACAAATTAATTGTTTGTTAGAACCCAAATATCAAATTACTCCTTTGTGGAGCCATTAATTTCTTCGACAACAGTTGACACAACTTTTTCAGCGTCAAACACAATATCAGCTTCACTCGTCATACTAGGGATTTTCATTCTCAGCTTCAGCAACAGGGAGTTCTTTTTCCTTCTCAACTTCGGCAGCATGGACTTCTTTTTCCTCTTCAACTTCAGCAGCAAGGACTTCTTTTTCCATCTCAACTTCACCAGCAGACACACCAATAGACACAGTAGCAGGCAGATCTTGAGCAGTTGGCACATGGAGATCTTAAGCAATTGGCACATGGACATCTTGAGCTTCTTGCTGATCAACATCAACCTCAGAGTCTTTATTCTTCTTCTTCTTCTTCACTTCTTCTTCTTCTTGAGAGTCTCCTTCTTCTTCTTCTTCTTCTTCTGCTTCTTCTTCTTCGCTCTCTCGCTCTTTCTAATTCTTTCCCCCTCAACATAAGCGACAAGAACCTTCAAAGGCTCCTCAATCTTCTCCACACGTTGCTTCAGTTGCTCATGCTCCACCTGCACTGATGGGCCCTCACTTGGTGCAGCACGACCCATAGATGTCCCAATACCAATATTATCTTTTGCGGCTGAATTACCACCAACATCTTTCGAATGATTATCCTCGGCCTCTTGAGTATAGTCCTCATCAAAATGCTCCACGGACTCCTTCCGCGGCCTACTAGAAGCCTCCGAGGAATGTTTTGGTGTAATCAAAACAGTCACACCTTCAAGTTCATGCTTCAACTCATCAATGATTGGATCAGTAGTATCATCATCATATGGCACTAGATTTGTCATGTAGTCCTGCTCCGACTCACGCACTGTAGGGATGAGGTAAGGGTGCACCATCTACAAATAAACAAAACATTAACATTAAGCTTATCTTTTTGTGAAAAAATTAATAATAGACTCCAAATTTATACCTCAGCAACTCCAACTCTATTCTTAATTGGATCTCTTTTGGCGAATCACTCCATTTTCTTGGTGTGCCACCTAAGAATCCTAGGAATAGGGAAAGGAACCTCTCGATTTCAAAAGATTCCTTCCAAGTGCAGAAAAGCTTCATATGCCTAGACTTGTAATCACAGAAATAAAAGCTGAGTGAAAAATAAACAAGACACAGTTTATACTCTACTGCACCAGTGGTTTATAATATTTACCATGAATGCCTAGGGGAAGCCATAGAGCGCATATTATGCAACCCTTTTCTCCGCGTGCACTTGGTGGTGCTTGGGAATGTCTATCTTGTTCTTCAAGTAGTCCAGAGTGAGTCAAATGATTCCTTTCCCCAAGGATAGCTCTTGAAGAACTCCAAATCGTCTGCCATTTTTATCAGGTCATGCTCCACACCTTTTGACACATCTTTGGCAAGCAATATTGTGTGCACAAACCACACAAGACAACATTTAAGCTTTTCCTCTTTGGTCGGCCTAGGCCCTCTTACCATCGCCAATAGCTTTTCTGCAGAAATCTTTTTATTGCGACAAACTTTTGCACAGAATCCTGCCCCTTTCTTAAGTACCCTTTCCTCTCTAGTTCGGCTAGGATATGATCCACAGTTTAGACCAGTGATCAAAGCAAACTCATTCAAGCCAAAACACACAGGCTTGTCATTCACCAAGAACCACATCTCACGCTTCTTCTTCTCAACCACATGCCGAAGAACCATATAGTGCACCAACATTCCATTGAATCTATTGTAGTGTTCTGATATTTTTCTAAAGTGACCAAAACAGGAATGCCTGAACATTTTCCTAAGTTTATGATCTTTTAGGGTTTTTTTTAAAATCATCAAGCAATGTCAGCCTAATCCTAACCAAAACTTTTGCTGGAAACGAGTTGTAATCATCCAGCCAATTGATCAGACCATACTTGTCGACCTCAATTGTCTTTGCACAATATGGCAAGGACAAGGGATCATCATTTTCATCACCACCAGACCCCTCAGAAACATGGGGATCATCTCTTTCACCCTCCTCGACACTATACTCATCATTATCTCCTCTGGGTACGCGTCATTTTCAGGTTGTACATTTTTTTTTTACCTTCTCAGCTAACTTCTTTACCTTTTCTTTTTCTATCGTTAGATGTGGCCCTAGAACGGGTTAGAATTATGTGCCCTCCTCTTCCTCTACATCTAGCCATTTTATAATCTATATACAAACAATACAGTGACGTTGATCAGCCCCGACAAAAAAACAAGAATAATAGACCAAAAATCTATTAATAGACCATGATATGTTTGCAAAAACAGAAAAACAAAGATCAAAACAAGCAAAATAAGTAGAAATAACACATATTTCTAGCAAAAAACAGGCGAAACTTCCAAAATTTTGAAAAAGAAATCTCAACTTTATGAACACTAGGGTTCTATCGAGTTTGTCAAATAATAACAACTTTCATGGCAAAATGGAGCTCTAAATGCTCTGGAGGAGTTGCTAAATTAAAGAAAATACCTGGAATGGAGGGCAAGAACGTTACCAAGACTGGGGAAGAGGGAGAATTCCAATGTGCACTTCAATTTTGTTATAGCGGGAGTTGGGAAGAACTGAGGAGAGAGAAGGGGGCTTTTGTATATTTTAATATAAGTGAAAGGGGACTTAAGTGTATAAGTTGTGAACTACAAAGTTTTTAAAATTATAAAGTGACCTCGGGACCACTACCCTTTACCCTAAAATGAAAAAATAAAGGGAAAAGAAAAGGAGTGGCCCTGTTGCAAATTAAACTAAGGAAGTGGTTTCTTTGCCAAATACTCTCAAGTTAGTACTCCCTCCAGTTCAAAAAGAGTATCCACTGAGCCTTTTTTTTTCTTTTCAAAAAGAGTGTCTACTTTTCAAATCAAGAAAGAATTAATTTTATTTTTTCATATTTACCCTTATTAAGTGTTAAGTGATTAAATCGCAATACCTGTAATCAGGGGTACATAGTTTAGTCAAATCACCAATTTTTTTCTAAGACTTAAATTTTTCTTAAGAGGTATGCAAATGGCTCAGTGGACATTCTTTTTGAACCAGAGGGAGTATAATTTATAAGTTTTTCATTTTTATGGGTGGTTCATCTTAGGGTATTCTATCCTTAAGCTTCGTCTATTCCTTCAGAGTTGGAAAAAGATGCCCCTTTTACAACTAACAGAAGACAAAAACCTCAATTTCCTTAGCATAGCAAAGTTCTCTTAATTATTCCTTGTTTATCAGTTTTATCCTCTTTTAATAATTAAGAATATGTGTTATTCGAACAGGTTACCCGTTTTACGATTTAACGTAGCAGCAAGAGTTAAATCATACCATGGTTGATGCTTTTGGCTTAGCTTTATTTTTAAATGCAGTAAGTGATTTAGTGAAATCCAAAGCTTCTACTCCTTCCATTCTACCAGTTTGGCAAAGGGATTTCCTAAGCGCGAGGACGCCACCATGCATAACGTGCAAGCATCACGAGTATGATGAAGAAATTGAATCAAATGATGCATGGTTCAGAATGGAAAAGGAGTTGATCCAACGCTCATTCTTCTTTGGTGCAGAGAAGATATAGAACCTATTCGCGATCAAGTTTCACCAACCCATCATTCAAGTGGAAGATTTGAGTTATTAACCTCATTTTTGTGGAAAAATCGAACAATTGCAGTCGATCTAAATTCTGAAGAAATTGTGTGTGTGGGATCAATTGTAACAGCGCGTTGGAGACTTATAAATTTGAAAATACCACTTGGATATTACGGTAATGCATTTGCTATTCCAGGAGCAGTATCGAAAGCCGGACATATTAGCACATATCCATTGACGTATGCTCTTGAATTAATCAAGAAAGCCAAGAATAAAGTTAATGAGGAGTATTTTAGATCTCCGGCGGATCTTAATGTGATTAAGGGGAGGCCTAATTTTCTACAAGCTTGGAAGTTTGTTATGTCAAACATTTTTAATGTGGGTTTTGATAAAGTTTGATTTTGGTGGGGAGTACCCAAGTATGGTGGGGTTGCTAACGCTCATTCTTTTATGGGCAAAGATGCAAATACACCCCTCAACTTTCGGATTTGAATATATATACTCCCGTTAAAAAAGCCACAGATATATACCCTCATTGTTACAATATGGTGCAAATATACCCCTGCGCTTACACAAATAGTGCAAATATACCCTTTTCGCTAACGGGATTTTTTTTTAAAAAAAAATCATTTAACTTATTTCTTAATTTAAAAAAAATGCCATGTGGAATTAAAAAAAAGTCTACTCATTTTTTTTTTTGAGTAGATATATTTTTCTAACGCCACATGGTAAATTTTTTTCTGGTGAGTCGGGTCTAGCTCGTTTATAAAAATATCTCCGTGGCTTTAAAAAGAAAAGGCAGTCTACCCATTTTTTTAAATGACCCACCAGAAAAAAAAAATTATCATGTGGCTTCAGAAAAATATGTCTACTAAAAAAAATGGGTAGACTTTTTTTTTTAAAAGCCATGTGGTATTTTTTTAATTAAAAAATAAACTAAATGATTTTTAAAAAAAAATCTATCAGCAAAAAGGGTATATTTGCACTATTTGTAACGACCGGGGTATATTTACACCACTTTTATAACGAGAAATATATCTGCTCTAAATCGCAAAGTTGAGGGATATATTTCCACCTTTTCCCTTCTTTCATTAGCTACTATGTGCCTTGTAAAAGTAACAAAGGGCAGAAGGGCATCCTGACAACAATAAGCTTACCTCCAACAGCAATGAAAAGATTCCAAGATGCTATGTAAAAGTTGACCTCAAATGTCGTCAAAGGTCTCGGGAAAGTGCCAAAGATTTAGGTGGTGCTTGGATTGCCAAATTTGTTTCTCTGTTTTTTGAAATTGTCATCTCCTCTTGAGCCGAGGATCTATCAAAAACAGTCTCCATACCGTCACAAGATAGGGGTAAGGTTTGCATTAACTCTATCCTCATCAGACCCCACTTGTGGAATTATACCGGGTTCAGGCCAAGCTCAAGGCCAAAGCCACTAAGGCAATGGCTTTGCCATTTTTTATTAAGTTTTATGGATAATTTGTTTAAAAATTTATTGTGACTTATAGTATTTTTATGTAGTTTCTAAATATGTAAATTATTTTTCAAAAAACTTAAGATTGTATGTCCGAATTCAAGATAAAAATAAGGAAGTTTGACCCTCGAAATTCAAATTGTGTCATATAAATTGAGACAGATGGAGTGGAGTACACAATTTTAAATTTTTATATATAAAAAAAAAAATTGTCACGTGATTTGTTAGCTATATTGTCAATAGAATTCTTTTTAGAATAGATTGATTTGAAAAAAATGTTAAACAACTTTGCATTGTTCTTGACGATTATAAAACAGTAATTAATGACTTCACATCAAAAAAGGCTCGTAAATTAGACTTTAAGCAAAAATATATATCACGATCTTTCCTTTAAAAAAAAAAAAAAAATTAGGGATTCTTTCTGAAGTTTGGCTTTAGGCCTCCAATCTTGTTGAGACAGCCCTGATCGGGTTTATTGTCTTTGTTGTTTTTTGAAATTGATGTGTATTTTATTATAGTTCTGAAATAATTAGTTTTATTTGTGTTGAAAGTTCTTGGTATTGGAAAAAATATTTGATTGCAATTTGCACATTGGTGTGAGGAAAACAATAGCAATTGGTAGTTGCTTTAGAAAACAAAAAAGTTATTTTCTAGAGAGATGAATACTTCTGTTATTTTACTACTCTCTCCGTCTCAAAATAAGTGTCATCGTCTTAGCAAAAATTACGCCATTAAAAAATCAATAAATACAATGCGAAATTTACTAAACTACTCCTATTTATTATAGAAATTGTTTTTTGAGGACTAAGCTTGAGCGAGGGTCTATCAAAAAGTGAGACTTATTTGGCTTCCTTAGCTAATGTGAGACTTATTTGGTACGGAGGGAGTATCTCTTGTCAGAAGTTGATAGAACTGAGTGATTCTATACACGAGAGTAATTTTGCAAACTAGAAGCAGTTCCTACACAAATCTATAAGTTTGGGATATGCTACTGAAAAAAGAAGTTCTACTGTTATAAGACAGAAATGCTTAAAGTTTTCGTAAATTTTCACTTTACCAAAAGTATACAATTGAAATAGAGCTAGACTTTTTTTTCTTCAAAAGTATACTCGTTGGACCCAGTGTTTTAAAAGGCGGGAGCGTGAGGCGGGGCATTTTACTTAGTACGGGGCGAGACATAAGCCTCGAGGCATGGGGTGTAAGCCCCATGGATCTTTAAGATTTTAATTTATAATGTAGTAAAATAGTATAATAGCACAAATTTATAAAAAATACATTAATAGTTTTAAAAAATTAAAAACATAATTAAAATAACTCATAGAAAACAAAACTTCTAACATAATATTACAAGTATAAATAATGCAATGATGTAAAAGCTATTATGAGATACAAATTAACTCTAACATCTTAACTTTCGAACAAAAAAAGAATCACAATTTCTTAAATATATTACTGCCATACTATGCAATTTACCTCTAAAGAAAATAATCAATAAACTTTATTAGTATTATAATTAAAACATTACTTCTTCACGAAACAAAATTCCATTCAAATAATTTAATAATAAAATATGATAATTTTGAGACATAGGAAAAAGCCATGAAGACCGGTGATAAGTGAACATGTAAAATTTGACTATAGTGAACATGTAAAATTTGATTATGTATTTTTAAAAGAAATATTAGGTGATATTCACCCTCACGGTCACGGTGTTCTCAAATAATAAATATACGATACTACGGCTTCTTATTTGAGATAGGTTCAATCTTCTTATTTTTATAGATGAAAAAAACTATTAGAAACCCTTCATTAGTAAAAAATTATGAGGATCAACAGTGTAAACTAAGGAATTTGACCTATAATTGTGTAAGAACTATAAGGCGAGCCCCGAGCGTTGGGCGTTAGGCGTGTTTAAGGCGTACAGTAGGGCGCTTAGGGCGTAAGCCTCACACGTGAGCCCGAGACGTTTTGCTAGTGCCCCGCCCCGGGGCAAGGCGAATCCCAAAACTACCTTTTAAAACACTGTTGAACATGTTAAATAAACATTCTGCTCCACGCTTCTCTTTTAAGAGCTGAAACTTTAGCCATATGGTCACGGGTGAAGTTTCTTTAACCACAGGTTATGACAATAAATGCCACTTATTTAGGCGTAACGTGCACGCACATCCTTTGTCCACAATCCTAATTAACTGGTACATTAGGACAGCTAAGACCTAAAATTACTCACAAAAAAATTACTAATAGAGTTGACTTGTGAACAATAAATAGGTACTTGCTTAAAGTAGCATACTAAATTGTCCAATACAATCATTTCCCTTTTCGCCTTGAGGAATGGAACAACTTTCCCGTTCAGGGCTCTCGGTGATACGGCGTGAATCTGAATTAATCGTTTCGGCAACAGCTACTCCTCGTGAAATAAAGCATCCTCGTGAAATAAAGCATCTCTCAGACATAGACGATCGAGAAGGTCTACGTTTTCACATATCTAATTTTTTTTTTTTTTACGAACACAACCCTTCAATGGAAGGGATAGATCCTGCTAAGGTGATTAAAGATGGATTATCAAAAGCACTAGTATTTTACTATCCATTAGCTGGTAGGCTCATTTTAGGGCCTAATGGAAAGCATATGGTGAATTGCAATGGTGAAGGAATATTGTTTACAGAAGCCTATGCAAATGTGGAGCTTGAGATGTTAGGAGAATCCATAAAACCTCCATGTCCATTCGTGGAGGATCTGCTATACAATGTACCAGGCTCTGATGGGATCACTAATTGCCCTCTTATGTTGATTCAGGTATATTATCATATGCTCCTTTGCAACAGTATTATTCATCTTTTAATTTAATTACTACATCTGTTTTAATTTATGCGACCTGGTTTGAATCGTTAGTTTGTCACGGAGTTTGAGTTTAAGAAAAAAAATGAAGAGTTTTATAGCCTGTGGTCTTAAAGATGTCATAACACTGTTTGACTATAAAAAATTTGTAACTTGTGACCTTAAATATCTCATAAAATTAATAGTTTCCAAACTTAGGAGTGTCATTTTTCTTGAATAGATTAAAAAGGAAAATATAATCACATAAACTGGAACAAAGGAACTATCCAAAAGTTTTGCCGGTTGTCCCTTTTCGGGATATTTATTTAACAACGGAGACTCTTTGAATTTTTTACGACTTATAGACGTTGTAGACCAAAAATCTATTTTAAACAAACTAAAAATCTTACTACACAATGTTATACCGCTGTCTAAAAATTTGTTGGTTGTTGCAAACATTAGATGATTTATCTATAAGGTTAAGCAATTTATGAGCAAACATTAGACTGGAGTCTAGAGTCTAATATTGTCGGTAATTTCTCAATGGCTATATTTGCATAATTTTTAAAATAAAATAAAATTTGAATGATTACCCTAAAAGGGGGATATTTGGGTGAATCAGCAGGGAAGTATTATTTTGGGTAAATTACACTTAGTGTTCTTTAATTATTTTACTTGTATGCGCTGTATTAACCTTGTACTACTTCTATCAATTCATAGAACGTTGTACCAATTTTAGAAACGTTAACTTTTTCAGTTAACTCTTTCCTATGTCACTTTTTGAGAGTTCTATTTAAAAGTAATTTGAATAAAGACGGAGAATTGGAAAAATGTACATCGGGAAAAGGAAAAAAATAAAATAAAAGAGAGACTAAATTCTTGTATCATCACACAATTTACATGCTATAACTGTTTCCTTTTGTTTTGCATAATTTTTGGGCGGTTCATTGCTAGCGTAACATATCGTGCTTAGCTAACTTATCCCAATATTTATTAGAGTGTTGCTAAATTGCCACATCAATTGATCCAAATTTGGCCACACTTATGTAAAAATTACCATAACCTTTATTATATAATTTTAAATTAAGATAAACTTTGAGAAAAAAAGATAAAAATGACATTAAGTAAGCATAAATTATTAAATTTGACCCAAATAGTCATATAAATTTATCCCATTTGGGCCATTGTGGCCAAAATAGTGTGGCCAAAAAACCTTATTGTTTTTACGGAAAAGGCTCAAATATGTCATTCAACTATCAGAAAGGGCTCATTTATGCCACTCATCAATAGTTTGGCTCATTTATGTCATCGCCTATTATCAAAATGACTCATCGATGCCATATTTCGTTAAAATTGGTTTTACAATACCATATATGACACGTGCCCTCCAACTAGATTATGATTGTGAGTAGGTAAGGTGTATGGATCGGGTTTTTTATTAATTTGGTATTTAAAATTGGGCTGGTTTAATTAAACGACGTAGACCTCTAATTGGAGCCACGTGTCATAGCTGGTATTATAAAACCGGCGTTAATGAAAAATGGCATGAATGAGTCATTTTGGTAACGGGCGATGGCATAAATAAGTCAAACTATTGATGAGTGGCATAAATGAGTCATTTCCTATAGTTCGATGGCATAAATGAGTCATTTCCTATAGTTTGATGACACAAATGAGCCAAACTATTGACGAGTGGCATAAATGAGCCATTTTCGATAGTTGGATGGCATATTTGAGCCTTTTCCGTTGTTTTTATTCTGGATATGTGACTTTTGGGACATTATCAGTTGCACGATCGTGAAAAACAAAAATACAAAGTTGCACGATTGTAGAAAAAACAAATATAACATTCTTCACATAAAAAGTTTGCATATTGCTGTCATGGATCGCGAACTTAAAGCATACTCATCCGTTCTAATTTATGAGACAGTTTTTGCTTTTTAAGAGTCAATTTAACTATTCTTTAATGCTAAATGAATTATATCAACTTAATATTTAAAAAATAAAAATTAGATATTCAAAAACTACATTCAAACCTCTCTATAATAGCAGCGTTTGTCTGAAATTCCATGGCTGTGACAATGAGGTGCTGTTAAAGATGTATACTGAAATTTGATATTTATATCTCATTTAGCTGTTATAAACAACAATACGCGAAAAATTATTTTTCTGTACTTTTTATGTTATAAACAAAAACAAAATAGTACTTATTAATTTTAAAATCTCAATTGATTTCATATTTCATTAATTAAATACCGAAAGGATAATAAATTACTAATAAATTCATAAGTAGTTGTACCATATCGATAAAGAATTAAAATATAAGGAACATATGCATTTAAAATTATTTAAAAATTTCGAGTTTGAAGTAAGAATTCTACAATTGTAGGTTGTTTTATAAATTTCAGTCTCTTGGTGATAATATAACGCTTGAATATTTGACGAAAGACTTTTCTCCAAACTTTCAGCAAAAGGGAATTCAATAGTTTTCCCTCGAAGTCTGTCTCAAAGCCTGATGGTTGACTCTTCTATCTCACCCCAAGTAGCAGTAGGTTGAGAAATATAATTTTCTTTCCTTTTAGATATTCGTACTTGAAATTTACTAGGTGCATGACATCAATGATGATTACCATAAATATTTTAATAACTTATTTTTTATATAATATATTTCTTACAAAATATTATTGCACAATATTTGAGTATTACTGTTATAGAGAGGTAATTTTACAAAGAGTGCATCACTATAATAAATGACAACGTCGTTATAGGTAGAATGTTGTTATATATAAGAAATATAAATATGAAAAATCGGTTCCTGTTAAAATCAAAGTTGTTATAGTGAAATGTTATTCTAATGAATGGCAATTGTAGAGAGATCTGACTATACATAATAAGAATAATACTGTAAGTTGCAACTCTTCTCAGACTCTTCTCATATTAATATGTTAAAAATGCATTTTAAAGTATTGGTCAAAGTTCACAGAATGAATTTCGAAAAAAGAGAAAATGTCAATAAATTGGAACATAGGAAATATAAAATGCAAGAATGTGAATGCCCATTTTGAGCGGGATAAGGAAGTAAAATGCAAAATCTGAAAACTACGGGGGAGGGATAAGTGATATTTTTCTTTGGTTTGGTGATATCCATACGAGACGCGGTGAGAGCCAATTTCCAATGTAAGCTAAAGTAAATGATTATGCCTGTAACATTGGGTCCCGTTTGTTTTCACCTAAATAAAGATTGAATTTAAATCATTTAGATCTCTAACAGATTAAGTACATATGTTTTCTTCCTTTTACAATCATCTTTTGGCTCTGAATAGGTATGATTCTTCATAAGTTATATCAAGTTTTAAAATTATTAAGTTGTCATTAATATAAAATTCATGTGAACGTTTTATATTGCGCCATCCCCACCATCAATCACTTCCACCTCTAGCTAGCCACTACTGCACAACCACCAGTACCACCAACCAGCCTCCATTGTACAATCACTATCGTCAGGGGCGAATTCATGTGCTAATTTTGGAGCATGTGAACCACGCCGCCTTTCTGCAAAACTAGATATTTTATGTACATATTTTCTAGAATTGATCTAATATTATCTTATGACACCTATGCTACAAAAAGGCTTAATGGTGCACTTGGTTAAAAACTGATATGTTATTTACCAAGAGGAATAAGGATGGAACCCCACTTAATGCATTTTTTTTTTCTCTTTTCTTTAATAAATGCACTCACGATCTGTAAATCCAGATTCACCTCTAACTATCGGCAACCACTTCAACTACTAGTCAGCATTGTCAACCACCAACCACCTATTCCATTAACCACACCAGTAAGCACCACAAGCGACAACTACCTCTATATTGTCAACTACCACCGCACAATCATCATCTCTGGTCACAAACGGACAGGCACCGCTGCATCACTACTAACAACGATTACCATCAATAGCCGCTTCACAACCATCATTATCGTCCACCACAGCCGCTAGGCTTCACTGCAGCTAACTTTTGGAGTCCAATTCATAAAACAAACAATTTTTAGAACGCCTTGTAAATTATTTTTTGTTTTTTAATATTTTGTCGTAGATATAACATGAGCTTAAGTTTGGTGCACTGTCAGTGCATCATTTTTTTTTACACTATCAGGTAACTTTAAAGATAAATAAAGTAACTTTCCTAAGTAATATTATTATTTGCCTTTTTTTTTTAAAAAAAAGTGAATTAACTAAGAGTAAATATCATTAAAAGGAAGTTGTATCCTAGTGATACTCTAACCAAATTTATTTTCTTATTTACGGTAACTAAGATTATTTCCTTTTCAAACGATGTTTAGCATCTTGATTTTTTCATCAGGTTTGCTCAAGATCAATACTGAAGCAATTTTTAACTCTTAAAACATTGTGAACGGTAATACAGTAGTACTTATGCATTTTCTAACAAATTGTGAATGTTTTTGGTTCACAAGCATGAAAAGAGTACTGTACAATTTTAAAGTGTTAATAAGAAATGAATTTAAGATTTAAATTATATGGGTTCAATATTTAAGAACTTAATATTTATAGATTCGTACCTATTATTTGTTGTAATTTTAGTAAATTTTTATATAGAAATTTATGCTTCACGTTGAAAGTATTGGGTTCAGATGACTCGATATCATAAAATTAGATCCGCCCCTGCGTGCTATCATATTGTCTCAAATATGTCATCATGCTCTTTAGATTGTTGGGATGGAACTTTAGGAATTGAAATTTGATTAATGTTGAATATTTTAACAATCGAAAACTAAATTTTCAATGTAACAAAGAGATGCTGATGATCCAATTCGTAATGAATATAAAGGGTACTGGATAGAAGGAGGAATAGAAATTTACGGTGGTCGAAGAAGCAAAGAGAAAATGTGGATAAACTATTGAAAGAGATGAAGACAGAAGGAAGGGAAGAGAGAGGGATAAAGAAAAATTCAGTGTGCAAATTTTAAAAAGAAAAAATATATGAAAAATTGGTAACCTGTTATAGTCGATCAAAGTTACCTGATAGTGTAAAAAAGTAATACATGGACAGTGTACCAAACTTAAACTCATATAACATTTAAGTACTTATTACTCCTATTGTATTTTTACTCTATGTCAAATAGTTGTTGCTGAGCGTGTACATGAAAGAGTAGCTTAAAATAGTTTTTTTTACTAAGAGGATATATTTTAAACCGTCACGTACGGTAGGAAGAATAAACTCATTCAACAAATTAAAAGAACACACACGAACCTCAATTTTCATTGAAGTAGTTGGGATTTGTCTTATTTCTTCTCTATCAGTTTCCTCCACTTCTAATATGAATGTCTTTATTCCTATAGGTTACCCGTTTTACTTGTGGTGGATTTGCCTTAGCAGTAAGAGTTAATCATACAATGGTTGATGCCGCTGGCTTAGTTTTATTCCTAAATGCAGTAACTGATTTTGTGAAATTCAAAGCCTCTGCTCCTTCCATCATACCCGTCTGGCAAAGGGATACCCTAAATGCGAGGCCATCACCACGCATTACATGCAAGCATCACGAATTTGAGGAAGAAATTGAATCAACAAATGCATGGTTAAAATTGGAAAAAGAATTGATTCAACGTTCATTTTTCTTTGGTGAAGAGGAGATAGAAGCTATCCGTAATCAAGTTTCACCACTTCATCGTTCAACTGGACGATTTGAGTTATTAACCTCGTTTTTATGGAGACATCGAACAATTTCACTCAATTTAAATCCTGAAGAAATTGTGCGGCTGACATATTTTGTTACAGCCCGTGGGAGGTTTGAACATTGGAAAATACCGCACGGATATTATGGTAACGCGTTTGCTTTTCCAGCAGCAGTGTCAAAAGCAGGACTTTTAAGTACATATCCCTTGACGTATGCACTTGAGTTGATCAAGAAAGCCAAGAATCAAGTGAATGAAGAGTATTTTAGATCTATGGTAGATTTTATGGTAATTAAAGGGAGACCTGGCATAACACAATCATGGAATTTTGCTATTTCAAACACTGCTCATGTAGGATTTGATAAGGTTGATTTTGGATGGGGAGAACCAAAATATGGTGGGGCTGCTAAGGTTGACTCTTGTTTTAGTTTCTTTGTGGCTTGTAAAAATTACAAGGGGCAGAAGGGCATTCTAACAACAATAAGCTTGCCTCCAAAAGCTATGGAAAGATTTGAAGATTTTATGTACAAGCTGACTTCAAATGTCAAGCAACTATCAAAGCTTTAACAAGGTGTTTGGATTGCCACTTAAAAATATATGTTCTTAGTTTATTAGATCAATTTACGTGTTTGGATATAGTTATGAAATAATTAATATCGTTTGTGTTGGAAGTTTGGATTTTGGAGACACATATGGATCAAATACTAATTAATATTCTATAGTTATCTGATATAATAGCAAAGTGTTTTTAGTACTTTATCTGAATATATATGATATAAGACGAAATTCAAACCAATTGAACAAATCCGGTATATGTGGATCTCACACCCACACCCAAATCATGTAGGATCGACATGGATGCAACAAGGATTTCGAAAAATCCCAACAACATAAATTGACAAAGCTAAAGAGAATTGGAATTTTTAATCTATATACCGATGAGGCGATGAGTGTGAAGTTGACTATAGGGCCAATATACATGGCTTGTGATCATTCTTTAGTGTATGCATAGTACATTCGATCCTTGTGTTAGTTTGAACAACACATCGTTTCGAATAAAGTTCACTTCTATCAGTGCAAAAATAAGCAACAATAGAATTACATAGATTATACTGAGACATCACAAGCTAGCGCTTGGTGCTTTATTTCTATAAGAAAACAGAGTACTCATATTTCAATTCTTCAATGATTACTCAACAAGGCAACATTAACTAAGTGCCTTAATTTGCACATGATCAATGTGTCTATTCTAGTCCAAAATGCTTTCTATAAGTGAGTATTATCTCATAGATCTTATAAGGATCAGGCAGAGACCTGGAGACGCTTTCCTTTTGCATGCATCTATTGCCCCAAGCAACAAGTTTGGGACATTCAGCCTCCATGCTGAAGTTGCCAAAGGTCTCAAAGGTATAAAACCAGCAATAGAACCCAATCAATGCAATATCCACAAAACCAAAACTTTCTCCTCCAAAATAAGGCTGGTCTCCAAGTGCTTCCAGCTCCAGTACCTTTAGTGATTCTATCAACTCCTTCTTACCTTCCTCCTTCTCTTCTCCATTTGCATCCCATGTTTTTCGTCCCGGAGCATACAACTGCAGATTTCAAGATTTCTCATATGATTATATTCACTGACAGTGTAAAATGATTTACATCATGAACTCACGTAAAAGGCAATTGCAGGTGATTAGTTCTTCGTTCAAACAGATTATCTTAAAAGATGGAAAGCAAACTCCTAGAATAGTCTATATAACTTAAATTCTAAAGGATTTATCTCATTCGATGTGCTCACATAAAAAGAATGAAGATTTACCTCATTTTATGTGCTCAAATAAAAATAATTATACTACCTTCATTTCAATTTATATGATGATATTTGACTGATCAACGAAAAAAAGAATAAAAACATTTGAAACTTGTGATATAAAACATGACATAGACATTTGTATGACTGTAAAATCATGATAATTAAATGTCAAAATGTCTCTAAAATATAACGTATTGTTCTATATTGAAACAGAATAAAAAGCAAAATGTGTTATGTAAATGGGAAAACCCGCCGTAATTGGTTTTTTTAAGACACAGGAGAAGGATATATTAGAAAGTTGTTTAGTAAAAATTAACACATAAATTATTTTAAAAGAAAAGGTATCAGTTAAATGAAAGGGTATCCCTTCATTGATTTTACCGATATAAAAGTACAAGTAGTTTTGTATTTGGATTGAACTTCTTGAAAATCTTAACTTACAAAACATGGTTTTTCTTTTGCATCCTTTTTTCTCCGATCTTTCTACGCAAATTAAAGATCAAACTGAGAGTCTTTATTTTCCGAATAGAATTTCTCCACTATTTGGTTGTTGTAAACAATTCAAAGACTTTTCATATATCCAGTAAAGCTATCTGTACCATTCAATAATAATCATGCGAAGTAAGTCATGAAGTAAATATTACTTTTAGGAAAGCATTCAGTACATGTTTCAGGCCAAGGGAGATAATACAAAAATAATACTTTCAAGAGGTCCAAGGAATTTTATTCTTCTTGGCATCTGTTATTTTGACACAAATTTTTTTAATTCTTAAAAAGAAACAGTTCAAGAAGGTTCAATTGGCCACGTGTTTAAGTTAAAATCTTTTGTGCTTCTTCTTCTTATAATTTTTCCATCAGGATATAGAGCAAAATTTTAAGAGTTACCTTCTTGTTAATGTAGTCAGCCCAGAATCTAGCTTGTGCTCTTCGATAAGGATCAGAGGGCAGCAATGGAGCTTTGTCCTTCCAGACTTCGTCAATGTATTCAACTGCAATTAGAGATTCACAGATAGGATTGCCATTGTGAATCAAAACTGGGATTTTCTTGTGGATTGGATTCATTTTCAAAAGTAGAGGACTTTTCACACCACCCACAACTTCTTCCTTGAACTCATACTGGACCTCCTTTTCAGCAAGTGCTACCCTTAGCCTCATGCCATACATGCTAGGCCAGTAGTCCAATAGAATCACCTCATCATTCTCCTTTTCCATTGCTGTGTGAGAGAAACCTCAAGTTGTGGATAACAAGTGGTAGACAGAAAATAGTTTAGCTAAAATGACAAAGTTGAGAGTCTATAAATAGTAGGGATGCTGTCTCACACCAACGAGGGTGGTGCTAGAGTGGTAAGAAGTCATTCATTTTTAGCTAGCGTTTGGTCATAGATTTTGGATTAGTTTTTGAAATTCTATCTTCAAATATCTATGGCCATAAGTCTTAGATCAGATTTTTAAAATCTGTGTACAAAAAAAATTTCAAGTTTCAGATCTGTTTTTGGGTTTTTTGGGACTTCCACTCACAAAATTTCAGTTTTTAGTAAAATACATTTTAAAACACAACTTCAAGTTTTAAAAATCACAACTTCAAAAACTCAAACTTTTCAAATTTCAAGTTTTCATTTGGCCATAGATTTTGAAGTTGGACTTCAAACTTGAAATTAGAAGTCTCAAGTTCGAATCCCGGTACGAAATCACCTTTATTAGGAAGCACTTTACTCCCTAATATTGGACTTTCCGAAGCAAATTCGTATTTAATATGATATTGACCGCTTTATCCCTCGATGTGGGACATTTCGACCGGAATCCGATTTAGTCGAGTCGCAATATCGAACACCGAATAAGATAACAATAATATGGATCACACTTCTAGTATTTTCTTGAATTTTTTTAATATTCAGGATCTCGATATGTGGCCAACACACATTTCATCTCTTTCACCATCCCAGCCACTATATATTACTATTAAATTCAAAAACATGCCTTTCTAGTGTATTGGGAGAAGAGCCGTAGTATAGTCGAAATTGAGAAAACATTAAGTAGGCGGTTGACCATAGATTAATATTTTTAACTTTATTTGAAATTTAGAGAGCTAGAGTTAAACCCGTCAACCGGTCCGGTTTAACCGGTTCAAACCGGTAAAACCGGAACCGAAACCGGTTAACCGGTTCCGGTTAACCGTATATTTTTTACCGGTCCGGTTTCGATTTTTTTGAAACCGGAACCGGACCGGTTAAACCGGTGAAATTAAAAAAAAAAAAAAAAATATATAGCCGTTGGGCTGGACGTTATTGGACCGTTGGCAACGGTCCATTTGCAAAAATGGCCGTTGCCAAACGGCCATAAACTCATATTTTGCCCCACGCCCCCCTCCCCCAACCCCCCAAACTTTTTTTTTAATACTTTAACCCATCCCCCACCCCTATATAAACCCTTCTTCATTTTCATTTTAATCCACACCAATTCACTCTTCTCTTTTCTCTCAAATCTCAATCTCTCTCAATTATAGTTACTTTGCAATAATTAGCTACTTTAAATTTCTCTCAAATAAATATTATAAAGTCTTATTACAGTTTCAATTATTAATTTTGCAATTATAATATTGTTGGTGAGTTAGTAATTTTGCAACAATCCGAAGTACCTTTGGTGGATTTGCAATTCTAGCCGCCTTCACTTCGTTGAAATTAATCCGGCAATTTGGTACCTTCGTTCCAACTCTATCTTTATTTTTCGAATTTAATTTACGCAATTTAATTCTAGCAATTTAATTTGTTGCAATTTATTTTCTTATGGTTTATTTGAGTGTTATTTAAATTAATTCTATTTAATAATGGCAAAGAGATTTAGACGTGGTGCCGGTAGTAGTAGTGGTATTGTTAGGGGTGGGCTTAATGAGAAAACATTTGTGGAAGAAACGCCTAATTTAGGTATTGATGTTGGTGGAAATAATCCACTTTTAGGTCATGAGGCAATGTAACAACATTTTACCAACACTTTTAATGAAATTGATGATGATGAAACACAAGCCCCGAAAATCCCAAAAGAAGAAACATGTCCTGCACAATCACATACATAAGACAAACCGCCTAGAACTCGTAAGCCAACCGCTAAAATTTGAAAATTTATGACTAAGGATAAGAGAAAACTAAAATTAAATATACCCTATGTGGACAAATATTTGCTTTTTAGGCAAAGAAACTAGTAAGGATGGTGGAACGGGTACACTAAATGGTCATATGAGAAAGAAACATATGGATGTTTGGGGAGAGCGAACGGTTCAAAGGTGGGGTATTCAAATGACGATAGACCCACGAACCGGTAGAAATTTTAAGTATGACAAGAAAAAAGAGCGTGTAGAAATAGCTAAAATGGTAGCTTATGCTTGTTTACCATTTTCCTTCTTCGGGTTTGGGGTTTGTTACTTACATTCAACGTTGTTATAATCCGTTATTTGAGGGTATTCCTAGAAGTACTTGTAGAGCGGATGTTATAGATTTGTATAAAAAAATATAGATTTTATTTGCGCCATGTATTTAATTCTTTAAATTGTAATGTTTCTTTTACCGCTGATTTGAGTCTTAGTCTTAACAAGTTAGATTTTTTTGCTATTACATGTCATTGGGTTGATGACAATTAGGTTATGCAAAAAGAATTATAGCTTTTTTATATGATGAAGGAAAAGGTCGTCACGATGGAAAAAATTTTAGCGGATTCAATGTTTACTATTATGAGATTTTTAATATTTATAGAAAAACACTTTGTATAGCTTTAGATAATGCTTCTAATAATACAAAGGCGATTGATCTTTTAAAAAGAGAATTAAACCCTCCGCTAAAAAATATTTTTCATGTGAGATGTAGTTGTCACATTTTAAATTTAATTGTTAAAGATAGTCTTGTGTGTTTGACGATTCTATTCAAAAAAGTTAGAGCTGCGGTTGCGTTTTCTTTTTTGTAATGCTAATAGGGGAAGACTTAGAGATTTTAAGAATGCTTGTGTGGAAAATAACCTTAGACCTAGGAAAATTCAAGCAGAAATTGAGACTGGTGGAACTACACTTACATTATGCTACAACAAGCATATGAGTATAGGATTCCCATACAACAAGTTCACAACAAATATAATATTAATAGTGATGATTGGTTAAATTTTACGCATTGGGAAGATGTTAAAGAATGTGTTGAACTCTTAGAAAAATTTTATAATGCAACTCTTGCTTTTTCTAAACAATTCTATCCCACGGTAACCGAAATTTTAGCCTACTTAGCGGAAATAGCTAGAGTTTTTCAAGAGTATAAATATAAACCCGGTTATCAAGGCTATTTTGAAATGATAATCAAATTTAAGAAGTATTTTTTCTCATCCCAACTTTATTTATATTGGGTTCTCTTTTAAATCCTTGTTTAAAAGTGTCTTATACTAAAGTATTGGTTGGTCAAATTTATACATTTTTAGAAATTGAAGCGGGAGTTCGACCATCTTTAGCTGAAGCCGAACTCGCTATTGATGACGAGTTTAGAAAAGTTTTTACTCATTATTCTAATTTGGAAAAACGTGCTACACCCGTTGCTCCATCTACTACTTCTCAAAGTAGCAAAAAGCTTGTCGGGTTTGTCGCATTTAAAAGTTTTACATTCACAAAGCTTTAACTTCTTCTTCTACCGCTAAACTTTGATGAATCTAACTTTTATTTGATGCGACCCAAATGTGGATATCAAGGAACCTGGATGAATTGGACGTCTTAGCATGGTGGAAGAAGTACAAGGCAAGTCATCCGATACTCAAGAATGGCTCGAAATATCCTTACGGTTCAAGTATCAACCGTGGCAACCTCGAGAGCGCAGATTAGCCAAGGAAGACAAGAATCGAAGACCATAGACATTCATTATCCGGCTTTAGCTTTGCAAGTACTAGTGCATTCGCTATTGGATTAGATCGGAGAAGCGACGCAACCAAAACTTAGAAGCGTAGGAAGGCTAAGAGGAAGAAATTGAAGATTTGATAGCAAGTGGACCCAAATGGAAGACTTTGAAAATATCTCCATGGTAGAATATGATATGGGGAAATTAATGAAATGATTCGAAATTGGTGATTTTATTATTCTACTATTCTTCCTTCATGTATTATTTGCAAGTTAAAAAAAAACTACAATTTTTCTGAGAAAAAGTGGCCTTTAGCGAGAGGTCACGGTGGGTTAATAGTCGCCGATCCGGTCGCTATTGATCGATATGACTGGACAAAATCCGGATAGTATGGGTCATTAAAAGCTCGCGTCGTTAAAGTTGCGTAGAACGCTGTCAGGTCGTTAAACACCATGGCAACGACAAAAATCAATCATTGATACTTTTAAGCGACCAAACTTTCACTCCAGTAATGCCTCTTTAGCCATTTTAATGATCCGTCGTTATAGAGTTTTAAAGACCATATTTCCCTTCGTTAATATGAAATTCTAACAAAAATAATTAAATATATTTTTCGTAGGAGGAGTATGTAGTAAATCTAGCTATATTTAAATAAGCATTATTTTCATATACATACACATCTTAAGAACAAGAAAATAACAATCTTTAAAACAAATTTTTCTTCCAAAAATTGTATTCATTCCCTTTTTTAACATTGTATTGTCAACTCTTAACAAAAAGGAATTATTATTGTAGCATGCCAAAAAACGACATCTTTAACTAATCTCTAACGAAAATGACAAACATGTTCCTTTTTTTCTTTACCTTTTTTTAAAAATTTAGTTTCTTTGGGCGTTCCCCTAATACTTTTGGTAACTTGCTTTTCCCCTTTTCCCGAAAAAGAGCTCTTTAGAATTTGGATTCTTGATCTTTGGGAAAAAACAAGTTCATGTTAATTTAATAAAAATAATTAGCTATTTATTCCTAATAGCACCTTTTTTTTCATTTCAAGTCTTAGTTTTTTTTTTAGTTTTCCAAAAAGTAATGAAAGACGGGTTTGAAAACCCAACCCTTTTCCCCCTTTTCCCAAATTTTAAAAGCAACCTAACTGGGTGGGCATATCGAAGGGTAACTTTGAATAGCCCCGAGTTCCCTAAAACGTGTTGCTTTTCATGTATAGTCTCGGGGAATGTTTTTTTGCCATTTTGATTTTAAAGCTAAAAATAAAACCCTTTCCCGGGATCATCTTTATATGATAATAAACTCTTTAAAGTGCCCCTTTGGTCGTTTAGCACTTAAAGGGATAATATTCCTAAAAACACCCTTTTCGTGGTCAAATCTTCCTAATAGTCTGCGATAACGGGTGATTCGGTTATTTAATTGACGAGTTTTAGTCCTCAATTGACATGCGAGGACGAATGTTCTAAAGGAGGGAGATGTCACACTCCATAATAATCCTTGCTACTTGTATTAAAACAAGAAAGAATGAGTTAAGAAGGTTCAAGGAAAGTTAATCGAGTTAGTAAGAATATCGTTATAAATATGGTTGTCTTAAGTATCTCGGGTGACCTGGTAACCTAAAGGATTTGAAATCGCAGGATGTATATGAGGTAATGTGAGTGACCTTTTAAAGAAATTAGATTATTAGTAATGATATAGAAGAGGACAAAAGATAGGAATATACTTTTCGATGGAGTTTCGTAAGCTTTGGAGTTCTACTTATGGTTATTGTGATTCTACGGCCCTTCGAGACATGTTTTAAATTTTTATGAGGTAAATGACTGTGTATATGTATGTATGAGGTTAAAAGGGGTTTGGGAAGAATTAGAAGTTAAACGAAATGAATCGAAAACGAAAATCTCGGACCCGATTTTAGCCTATATTGTGGGAGGATATCCCCTAGTATGGGGAGTTTTAAGGTGTTTCAAACCCTAAAATTGTTATCAGTCTATTTTTAACGCAACAAACAGCTCATCAAAATGATATCGGGTAAGGAGATATGGATGATTCAAGTCCAAATTTAAAGATATCTCAAGATACAAAGTGAGACTTTAACTTCCGATTTCTTTTGAAGTCACAATTTTATCTCAAATTTTTTTTGGGATAGAAGCAAAGGGAAAATTGAACTTTTAATCGTGGTGTTAAGTTAAAATTAGTGGCAAAATGAGCCAATATGAACATTAACATACATGCCCAAAAAGATGACTCAAAGTCTCTTAAATAAGATACAGGGGAGACTACAAAAAACATTTAAATGTGATTCATCCACTCCCTTACATTATATTGTGGACAACCAAATTGAAAGAAAGGAGTTGGAATTCAGAAGTGACTGAAAAAAGGCATCCATGGAGGCATCAGAATATTTTAAACATCTACTACTTTATGAAAGTATACATTGTTTTTGGAGGACATAACATGGTGGAGGGATCATTTCACATTAAATATTGCTCATTCATCTTGGCATAAATTTAAAAAGGGCAAAAGGGGGGTATGAATCATTCAACCAACAAATTTTCTTGTAAACAATTGAAAAAAAAAGAAGAAAGGAGAAACAAAAGGTGAGGTTGGCCAAAAGTTGAGAAAAAAAATTAGAAAAATTTAAAATGTAAAGTTAATGGAATGAATCATGCCATAAGTGGACATTTGAAACTTGTAGGCATCAAAGTTGAACAAATAATGACCAAGAAATCAGCCATCACAATTCATTTCAACTACACAACACAAAAAAAAAAACCTAAGCCTGAGAGAGGAACTTGCCAAGGGGCTGATTTTTTGCCCTTGAGTTTTGATCCAAAAAATTTTTTTCCCAAAGGGGTTTCAACCCCCTTTAAGGTCCCTAAAACGTGAAGATGTCTTTGGAGCAACAAGAACCATTTTATTCAAGTCACCAACTCTAGCCAAAGGAATCAAGGGGCAAGGTAAGATCTAACTTTCTTTTTATGTATTAAGGGTGAGTAGATGTGGGAAAATGTTGATGCATGAAATAAGGTGTGTTGATGTTGGAAAATGATGTAGTTATGGGGGGTTTTATGTGTTGATGGAAGTTTGGGTTTTAACTTGAAAACAAACGACATAAAATCATAAAGGGGTTGGAATGTTAGTTTCGTAGGGGCTGTTTTGGGAAAATTTAAAGGGCTGATTT
>NC_081350.1:51776134-51832232 GCF_029784015.1 Lycium ferocissimum | reverse complement strand
CTTTTTTCTTGAATAGTTTAAAAAAGGAAAATATAATGTCATGCGATTAAAGACTATCAAAAGTTTGCGGTTGTCCCTTTTAGGGATATTTATTTAACAACGGAGACTCTTTGAATTTTTTACGACTTATAGACGTTGTAGACCAAAAATCTATTTTAAACAAACTAAAATCTTACTACACAATGTTATACATCGTCTAAAAAATTTGTTGGTTGTCAGTAAAACATTAGATGATTTATCTATAAGGTTAAGCAATTTATGAGCAAACATTAGACCGGAGTCTAGAGTCTAATATGTTTCAGAATTTCTCAATGGCTATATTTGCATAATTTTTAAAATAAAATAAAATTTGAATGATTTTTAAAAGGGGGATATTTGGGTGAATCAGCAGGGAAGTATTATTTTAGGAAAATTACAAATAATGTTCTTTAATTATTTTACTTGTATGCGCTGTATTAACCTTGTACTACTTCTATCAATTCATAGAATGTTTAAATTAATTTTAGAAACGTTAACTTTTTCAGTTAACTCTTTCCTATGTCATTTTTTTTGAGAGTTCTATTTAAAGTAATTTGAATAAAGACGGAGAATTGGAAAAATGTACATCGGGAAAAGGAAAAAATAAAATAAAAGAGAGACTAAATTCTTGTATCATGCCACAAAAAATTGCTAGCATGTTTCCTTTTGTTTTGCATAATTTTCAATTAATTCATTGCTACCGTAATAATATCGTTCTTAGCTAACTTATCCCAATATTTATTGAATCGTTGCTAAATTGCCACATCAATTGATCCAAATTTAAACAAAAAAAATTACCATAACCTTTATTATATAATTTTAAATTCCATAAAATTTAAAAAATAAAAACGCATATTCAAAGTAAACTATTAAATTTGACCCAAATAGTCATATAAATTTATCCCATTTGGGTTCCCATAAATAATAGTGTGGCCAAAAATTCATTGTTTTTACATTAAAGGCTCAATATATGTCATTCAACTATGAGAGTGAGTCATGTTTAATAATTTCTTCTTCGACGTAGTTTCATTTATGTCTCGCCTATTATCAAAATGACTCATCCTGCCATATTTCGTTAAAATTGGTTTTAAAATAAATATAACCAGACTTCCAACTAGATTATGATTGTGAGTAGGTAAGGTGTATGGATCGGGTTTTTTATTAATTTTTATTTAAAATTGGGTTGGTTTAATTAAACGGACGTAGACCTCTAATTATCGACCCACGTGTCGATAAAAATTCGGTATTATAAAACCGGCGTTAAAATGAAAGAGGCAGCGAACGAGTCATTTTGGTAACACGATACGGCATAGATAAGTCAAACTATTGATGAGTGGAACAAATGAGTCATTAATAATCATTGCAACGAGTCATTTCATTCCTGATTTAAAATAAAATGAGTCAAACTATCCCCCCGCCCTCCTAAATGAGCCATTTTCATACCAGTTGGCATGGCCAAAACCCTTTTCCGTTGTTTTTATAAATTATGTGACTTTTGGGACATTATCGGTTGCTTATCGATCGTGAAAAACAAAAATAAAAGTTGCACGATTTTAGAAAAAAACAAATATAACATTCTTCACAAAAGTTTGCATATTTTTTCGCACATTAAAGCATACTCATCCGTTTACTTCATTTTTTGCGTTTTTTAGACCAATTTAACTATTCTTTAATGCTAAATGAATTATATCAACTTAATATTTAAAAAATAAATTAGATATTCAAAAACTACATTCAAACCTCTCTATAATAGCAAGCGTTTGTTCGAAATTTCATAGTCGTGACAATGAGGTGTCGTTAAAGATATACTTGAAATTTGATATTTATATCTCATTTATTTTATAAACAAAAATCATTTAAAAATATTATTTTTTCTACTTTTTATGTTATAAACAAAAACAAAATAGTACTTATTAATTTTAAAATCTCAATTGATTTCATATTTCATTAATTAAATTGAAAGGATAATAAATTACTAATAAATTCATAAGTAGTTGTACCATATCGATAAAGAATTAAAATATAAGGAACATATGCATTTAAAATTATTTAAAAATTTCGAGTTTGAAGTAGTTAATTCTAAAATTGTAGGTTGTTTTATAAATTTCGATCTCTTGGTGATAATATAACGTTTGAATATTTGACGAAAGACTTTTCTCCAAACTTTCGACAAAAGGAATTCAATAGTTTTCCCTCGAAGTAAATGTCTCAAACTTCGATGGTTGACTCTTCTATCTCACCCCAAGTATAGGTTGAGAAATATAATTTTTCTTTCCTTTTAGATATTCGTACTTGAAATTTACTAGCGTACATGACATCAATGATGATTCCATAAATATTTTAATAACTTATTTTTTATATAATATATTTCTTACAAAATATTATTGCACAATATTTGAGTATTACTGTTATAGAGAGGTAATTTTACAAAGAGTGTACCACTATAATAAATGACACTGTCGTTATAGGTAGAATGTTGTTATATAGAAGTAAAATATAACATGAAAAATCGGTTCTGGAGAAAATCAGGTTGTTATAGTGAAATGTTATTCTAATGAATGGCAATTGTAGAGAGATCTGACTATACATAATAAGAATAATACTGTAAGTTGCAACTCTTCTCAGCAGCTCTTCTCATATTAATATGTTAAAAAATGCATTTTAAAGTATTGGTCAAAGTTCGTGTAGTTTGAATTTCGAAAAAGAGAAAATGTCAATAAATTGGAACATAGGAAATATAAAATGCAAGAATGTGAATGCCCATTTTGAGCGGGATAAGGAAGTAAAATGCAAAATCTGAAAACTACGGGGGAGGGATAAGTGATATTTTTCTTTGGTTTGGTGATATCCATACGAGACGCGGTGAGAGCCAATTTCCAATGTAAGCTAAAGTAAATGATTATGCCTGTAACATTGGGTCCCGTTTGTTTTCACCTAAATAAAGATTGAATTTAAATCATTTAGATCTCTAACAGATTAAGTACATATGTTTTCTTCCTTTACAATCATCTTTTGGCTCTGAATAGGTATGATTCTTCATAAGTTATATCAAGTTTTAAAATTATTAAGTTGTCATTAATATAAAATTCATGTGAACGTTTTATATTGCGCCATCCCCACCATCAATCACTTCCACCTCTAGCTAGCCACTACTGCACAACCACCAGTACCACCAACCAGCCTCCATTGTACAATCACTATCGTCAGGGGCGAATTCATGTGCTAATTTTGGAGCATGTGAACCCATGGCCTTTCCGCAAAACTAGATATTTTATGTACATATTTTCTAGAATTGATCTAATATTATCTTATGACACCTATCTTTACAAAAAGGCTTAATGGTGCACTTGGTTAAAAACTGATATGTTATTTACCAAGAGGAATAAGGATGGAACCCCACTTAATGCATTTTTTTTTTCTCTTTTCTTTAATAGTGCACTCATGATCTAGAAATCTTAGATTCACCTCTAACTATCGGCAACCACTTCAACTACTAGTCAGCATTGTCAACCACCAACCACCTATTCCATTAACCACACCAGTAAGCACCACAAGCGACAACTACCTCTATATTGTCAACTACCACCGCACAATCATCATCTCTGGTCACAAACGGACAGGCACCGCTGCATCACTACTAACAACGATTACCATCAATAGCCGCTTCACAACCATCATTATCGTCCACCACAGCCGCTAGGCTTCACTGCAGCTAACTTTTGGAGTCCAATTCATAAAACAAACAATTTTAGAACGCCTTGTAAATTATTTTTTGTTTTTTAATATTTTGTCGTAGATATAACATAGCAGGCTTAAGTTTGGTGCAGACTGTCAAAGAAAGATCATTTTTTTTACACTATCGAGGTAACTTTAAAGATAAATAAAGTAACTTTCCTAAGTAATATTATTATTTGCCTTTTTTTTTAAAAAAAGTGAATTAACTAAGAGTAAATATCATTAAAAGGAAGTTGTATCCTAGTGATACTCTAACCAAATTTATTTTCTTATTTACGGTAACTAAGATTATTTCCTTTTCAAACGATGTTTAGCATCTTGATTTTTTCATCAGGTTTGCTCAAGATCAATACTGAAGCAATTTTTAACTCTTAAAACATTGTGAACGGTAATACAGTAGTACTTATGCATTTTCTAACAAATTGTGAATGTTTTTGGTTCACAAGCATGAAAAGAGTACTGTACAATTTTAAAGTGTTAATAAGAAATGAATTTAAGATTTAAATTATATGGGTTCAATATTTAAGAACTTAATATTTATAGATTCGTACCTATTATTTGTTGTAATTTTAGTAGGGAATTTTTATATAGAAATTTATGCTTCACGTTGAAAGTATTGGGTTCGGATGACTCGATATCATAAAATTAGATCCGCCCGCGTGCTTTATCATATTGTCTCAAATATGTCATCATGCTCTTTAGATTGTTGGGATGGAACTTTAGGAATTGAAATTTGATTAATGTTGAATATTTTAACAATCGAAAACTAAATTTTCAATGTAACAAAGAGATGCTGATGATCCAATTCGTAATGAATATAAAGGGTACTGGATAGAAGGAGGAATAGAAATTTACGGTGGTCGAAGAAGCAAAGAGAAAATGTGGATAAACTATTGAAAGAGATGAAGACAGAAGGAAGGGAAGAGAGAGGGATAAAGAAAAATTCAGTGTGCAAATTTTAAAAAGAAAAAATATATGAAAAATTGGTAACCTGTTATAGTCGATCAAAGCACTGACACGATAGTGTAAAAAAGAATACATGGACGATTAATACAGACTAAACTTAAACTCATATAACATTTAAGTACTTATTACTCCTATTGTATTTTTACTCTATGTCAAATAGTTGTTGCTGAGCGTGTACATGAAAGAGTAGCTTAAAATAGTTTTTTTTACTAAGAGGATATATTTTAAACCGTCACGTACGGTAGGAAGAATAAACTCATTCAACAAATTAAAAGAACACACACGAACCTCAATTTTCATTGAAGTAGTTGGGATTTGTCTTATTTCTTCTCTATCAGTTTCCTCCACTTCTAATATGAATGTCTTTATTCCTATAGGTTACCCGTTTTACTTGTGGTGGATTTGCCTTAGCAGTAAGAGTTAATCATACAATGGTTGATGCCGCTGGCTTAGTTTTATTCCTAAATGCAGTAACTGATTTTGTGAAATTCAAAGCCTCTGCTCCTTCCATCATACCCGTCTGGCAAAGGGATACCTAAATGCGAGGCCATCACCACGCATTACATGCAAGCATCACGAATTTGAGGAAGAAATTGAATCAACAAATGCATGGTTAAAATTGGAAAAAGAATTGATTCAACGTTCATTTTTCTTTGGTGAAGAGGAGATAGAAGCTATCCGTAATCAAGTTTCACCACTTCATCGTTCAACTGGACGATTTGAGTTATTAACCTCGTTTTTATGGAGACATCGAACAATTTCACTCAATTTAAATCCTGAAGAAATTGTGCGGCTGACATATTTTGTTACAGCCCGTGGGAGGTTTGAACATTGGAAAATACCGCACGGATATTATGGTCAACCTGCTTTTTCATGCTTTTAAAATAATATAGACTTGTCAAAAGCGTGACTTTAAGTACATATCCCTTGACGTATGCACTTGAGTTGATCAAGAAAGCCAAGAATCAAGTGAATGAAGAGTATTTTAGATCTATGGTAGATTTTATGGTAATTAAAGGAGACCTGGCATAACACAATCATGGAATTTTGCTATTTCAAACACTGCTCATGTAGGATTTGATAAGGTTGATTTTGGATGGGGAGAACCAAAATATGGTGGGGCTGCTAAGGTTGACTCTTGTTTTAGTTTCTTTGTGGCTTGTAAAAATTACAAGGGGCAGAAGGGCATTCTAACAACAATAAGCTTGCCTCCAAAAGCTATGGAAAGATTTGAAGATTTTATGTACAAGCTGACTTCAAATGTCAAGCAACTATCAAAGCTTTAACAAGGTGTTTGGATTGCCACTTAAAAATATATGTTCTTAGTTTATTAGATCAATTTACGTGTTTGGATATAGTTATGAAATAATTAATATCGTTTGTGTTGGAAGTTTGGATTTTGGAGACACATATGGATCAAATACTAATTAATATTCTATAGTTATCTGATATAATAGCAAAGTGTTTTTAGTACTTTATCTGAATATATATGATATAAGACGAAATTCAAACCAATTGAACAAATCCGGTATATGTGGATCACACCCACACCCAAATCATGTAGGATCGACATGGATGCAACAAGGATTTAAAAAATCCCAATAACATAAATTGACAAAGCTAAAGAGAATTGGAATTTTTAATCTATATACCGATGAGGCGATGAGTGTGAAGTTGACTATAGGGCCAATATACATGGCTTGTGATCATTCTTTAGTGTATGCATAGTACATTCGATCCTTGTGTTAGTTTGAACAACACATCGTTTCGAATAAAGTTCACTTCTATCAGTGCAAAAATAAGCAACAATAGAATTACATAGATTATACTGAGACATCACAAGCTAGCGCTTGGTGCTTTATTTCTATAAGAAAACAGAGTACTCATATTTCAATTCTTCAATGATTACTCAACAAGGCAACATTAACTAAGTGCCTTAATTTGCACATGATCAATGTGTCTATTCTAGTCCAAAATGCTTTCTATAAGTGAGTATTATCTCATAGATCTTATAAGGATCAGGCAGAGACCTGGAGACGCTTTCCTTTTGCATGCATCTATTGCCCCAAGCAACAAGTTTGGGACATTCAGCCTCCATGCTGAAGTTGCCAAAGGTCTCAAAGGTATAAAACCAGCAATAGAACCCAATCAATGCAATATCCACAAAACCAAAACTTTCTCCTCCAAAATAAGGCTGGTCTCCAAGTGCTTCCAGCTCCAGTACCTTTAGTGATTCTATCAACTCCTTCTTACCTTCCTCCTTCTCTTCTCCATTTGCATCCCATGTTTTTCGTCCCGGAGCATACAACTGCAGATTTCAAGATTTCTCATATGATTATATTCACTGACAGTGTAAAATGATTTACATCATGAACTCACGTAAAAGGCAATTGCAGGTGATTAGTTCTTCGTTCAAACAGATTATCTTAAAAGATGGAAAGCAAACTCCTAGAATAGTCTATATAACTTAAATTCTAAAGGATTTATCTCATTCGATGTGCTCACATAAAAAGAATGAAGATTTACCTCATTTTATGTGCTCAAATAAAAATAATTATACTACCTTCATTTCAATTTATATGATGATATTTGACTGATCAATCGAAAAAAAGAATAAAAACATTTGAAAATTGTGATATAAAACATGACATAGACATTTGTATGACTGTAAAATCATGATAATTAAATGTCAAAATGTCTCTAAAATATAACGTATTGTTCTATATTGAAACAGAATAAAAAGCAAAATGTGTTATGTAAATGGGAAAACCCGCCGTAATTGGTTTTTTTAAGACACAGGAGAAGGATATATTAGAAAGTTGTTTAGTAAAAATTAACACATAAATTATTTTAAAAGAAAAGGTATCAGTTAAATGAAAGGGTATCCCTTCATTGATTTTACCGATATAAAAGTACAAGTAGTTTTGTATTTGGATTGAACTTCTTGAAAATCTTAACTTACAAAACATGGTTTTCTTTTGCATCCTTTTTTCTCCGATCTTTCTACGCAAATTAAAGATCAAACTGAGAGTCTTTATTTTCGAATAGAATTTCTCCACTATTTGGTTGTTGTAAACAATTCAAAGACTTTTCATATATCCAGTAAAGCTATCTGTACCATTCAATAATAATCATGCGAAGTAAGTCATGAAGTAAATATTACTTTTAGGAAAGCATTCAGTACATGTTTCAGGCCAAGGGAGATAATACAAAAATAATACTTTCAAGAGGTCCAAGGAATTTTATTCTTCTTGGCATCTGTTATTTTGACACAAATTTTTTTTAATTCTTAAAAAGAAACAGTTCAAGAAGGTTCAATTGGCCACGTGTTTAAGTTAAAATCTTTTGTGCTTCTTCTTCTTATAATTTTTCCATCAGGATATAGAGCAAAATTTTAAGAGTTACCTTCTTGTTAATGTAGTCAGCCCAGAATCTAGCTTGTGCTCTTCGATAAGGATCAGAGGGCAGCAATGGAGCTTTGTCCTTCCAGACTTCGTCAATGTATTCAACTGCAATTAGAGATTCACAGATAGGATTGCCATTGTGAATCAAAACTGGGATTTTCTTGTGGATTGGATTCATTTTCAAAAGTAGAGGACTTTTCACACCACCCACAACTTCTTCCTTGAACTCATACTGGACCTCCTTTTCAGCAAGTGCTACCCTTAGCCTCATGCCATACATGCTAGGCCAGTAGTCCAATAGAATCACCTCATCATTCTCCTTTTCCATTGCTGTGTGAGAGAAACCTCAAGTTGTGGATAACAAGTGGTAGACAGAAAATAGTTTAGCTAAAATGACAAAGTTGAGAGTCTATAAATAGTAGGGATGCTGTCTCACACCAACGAGGGTGGTGCTAGAGTGGTAAGAAGTCATTCATTTTTAGCTAGCGTTTGGTCATAGATTTTGGATTAGTTTTTGAAATTCTATCTTCAAATATCTATGGCCATAAGTCTTAGATCAGATTTTTAAAATCTGTGTACAAAAAAAATTTCAAGTTTCAGATCTGTTTTTGGGTTTTTTGGGACTTCCACTCACAAAATTTCAGTTTTTAGTAAAATACATTTTAAAACACAACTTCAAGTTTTAAAAATCACAACTTCAAAAACTCAAACTTTTCAAATTTCAAGTTTTCATTTGGCCATAGATTTTGAAGTTGGACTTCAAACTTGAAATTAGAAGTCTCAAGTTCGAATCCCGGTACGAAATCACCTTTATTAGGAAGCACTTTACTCCCTAATATTGGACTTTCCGAAGCACAAATTCGTATTTAATATGATATTGACCGCTTTATCCCTCGATGTAGGACATTTCGACCGGAATCCGATTTAGTCGAGTCGCAATATCGAACACCGAATAAGATAACAATAATATGGATCACACTTCTAGTATTTTCTTGAATTTTTTTAATATTCAGGATCTCGATATGTGGCCAACACACATTTCATCTCTTTCACCATCCCAGCCACTATATATTACTATTAAATTCAAAAACATGCCTTTCTAGTGTATTGGGAGAAGAGCCGTAGTATAGTCGAAATTGAGAAAACATTAAGTAGGCGGTTGACCATAGATTAATATTTTTAACTTTATTTGAAATTTAGAGAGCTAGAGTTAAACCCGTCAACCGGTCCGGTTTAACCGGTTCAAACCGGTAACCGGAACCGGTTAACCGGTTCCGGTTAACCGTATATTTTTTACCGGTCCGGTTTCGATTTTTTTGAAACCGGAACCGGACCGGTTAAACCGGTGAAAAAAAAAAAAAAATATAGGCCGTTGGGCTGGACGTTATTGGATTTGTTAGCAACGGTCCATTTTGCAAAAATGGCCGTTGCCAAACGGCCATAAACTCATATTTTGCCCCCCCCCCCTCCCCCAACCCCCCAAACTTTTTTTTTAATACTTTAACCCATCCCCCACCCCTATATAAACCCTTCTTCATTTTCATTTTAATCCACACCAATTCACTCTTCTCTTTCTCTCAAATCTCAATCTCTCAATTATAGTTACTTTGCAATAATTAGCTACTTTAAATTTCTCTCAAATAAATATTATAAAGTCTTATTACAGTTTCAATTATTAATTTTGCAATTATAATATTGTTGGTGGAGTTAGTAATTTTGCAACAATCCGAAGTACCTTTGGTGGATTTGCAATTCTAGCCGCCTTCACTTCGTTGGAAATTAATCCGGCAATTTGGTACCTTCGTTCCAACTCTATCTTTATTTTTCGAATTTAATTTACGCAATTTAATTCTAGCAATTTAATTTGTTGCAATTTATTTTCTTATGGTTTATTTGAGTGTTATTTAAATTAATTCTATTTAATAATGGCAAAGAGATTTAGACGTGGTGCCGGTAGTAGTAGTGGTATTGTTAGGGGTGGGCTTAATGAGGAAACATTTGTGGAAGAAACGCCTAATTTAGGTATTGATGTTGGTGGAAATAATCCACTTTTAGGTCATGAGGCAATGCAACAACATTTTACCAACACTTTTAATGAAATTGATGATGATGAAACACAAGCCCCCGAAAATCCCAAAGAAGAAACATGTCCTGCACAATCACATACACAAGACAAACCGCCTAGAACTCGTAAGCCAACCGCTAAAATTTGAAAATTTATGACTAAGGATAAGGAAAACTAAACAGCTAAATATACCCTATGTGGACAAATATTTGCTTTTAGGCAAGAAACTAGTAAGGATGGTGGAACGGGTACACTAAATGGTCATATGAGAAAGAAACATATGGATGTTTGGGGAGAGCGAACGGGTTCAAAGGTGGGGGTATTCAAATGACGATAGACCCACGAACCGGTAGAAATTTTAAGTATGACAAGAAAAAAGAGCGTGTAGAAATAGCTAAAATGGTAGCTTATGCTTGTTTACCATTTTCCTTTCCTTCGGGTTTGGGGTTTGTTACTTACATTCAACGTTGTTATAATCCATTATTTGAGGGTATTCCTAGAAGTACTTGTAGAGCGGATGTTATAGATTTGTATAAAAAATATAGATTTTATTTGCGCCATGTATTTAATTCTTTAAATTGTAATGTTTCTTTTACCGCTGATTTGAGTCTTAGTCTTAACAAGTTAGATTTTTTTGCTATTACATGTCATTGGGTTGATGACAATTAGGTTATGCAAAAAAGAATTATAGCTTTTTTATATGATGAAGGAAAAGGTCGTCACGATGGAAAAATTTTAGCGGATTCAATGTTTACTATTATGAGATTTTTTAATATTTATAGAAAAACACTTTGTATAGCTTTAGATAATGCTTCTAATAATACAAAGGCGATTGATCTTTTAAAAAGAGAATTAAACCCTCCGCTAAAAAATATTTTTCATGTGAGATGTAGTTGTCACATTTTAAATTTAATTGTTAAAGATAGTCTTGTGTGTTTTGACGATTCTATTCAAAAAGTTAGAAATGCGGTTGCGTTTCTTTTTTGTAATGCTAATAGGGGAAGACTTAGAGATTTTAAGAATGCTTGTGTGGAAAATAACCTTAGACCTAGGAAAATTCAAATAGAAATTGAGACTAGGTGGAACTACACTTACATTATGCTACAACAAGCATATGAGTATAGGATTCCCATACAACAAGTTCACAACAAATATAATATTAATAGTGATGATTGGTTAAATTTTACGCATTGGGAAGATGTTAAAGAATGTGTTGAACTCTTAGAAAAATTTTATAATGCAACTCTTGCTTTTTCTAAACAATTCTATCCCACGGTAACCGAAATTTTAGCCTACTTAGCGGAAATAGCTAGAGTTTTTCAAGAGTATAAATATAAACCCGGTTATCAAGCAGCTATTTTTGAAATGATAATCAAATTTAAGAAGTATTTTTTTCTCATCCCAACTTTATTTATATTGGGTTCTCTTTTAAATCCTTGTTTAAAAGTGTCTTATACTAAAGTATTGGTTGGTCAAATTTATACATTTTTAGAAATTGAAGCGGGAGTTCAACCATCTTTATCTGAAGCCGAACTCGCTATTGATGACGAGTTTAAAAAAGTTTTTACTCATTATTCTAATTTGGAAGAACATGCTACACCCGTTGCTCCACGCCCTACTACTTCTCAAAGTAGCAAAAACGGCTTGTCGGGTTTGTCGCATTTAAAAGTTTTACATTCTGACCAACTTCTTCTTCTACGCAAACTTTGATGAATATAACTTTTATTTGATGCAGCCAAATGTGGATATCAAGGAACCGGATGAATTGGACGTCTTAGCATGGTGGAAGAAGTACAAGGCAAGTCATCCGATACTCTCAAGAATGGCTCGAGATATCCTTACGGTTCAAGTATCAACCGTGGCTTCGGAGAGCGCATTTAGCCAAGGAAGACAAAGCAAATTAGAGACCATAGACACTCATTATCCGGCTTTAGCTTGCAAGTACTAGTGTGCATTCGCTATTGGATTAGATCGGAGCGACGCAACCAAAACTTAGAAGCGGAGGAAGGCGAAGAGGAAGAAATTGAAGATTTGATAGCAAGTGGACCGGACCAAATGGAAGACTTTGAAAATATCTCCATGGCCGAATATGATATGGGGGAAATTAATGAAATGATTCAGAATTGGTGATTTTATTATTCTACTATTTCTTTACAACTCATGTATTATTTGCAAGTTAAAAAAAAACTACAATTTTACAAAAAAATGCCTTTATCCAAGGGAATGAATAAAAATATGGCAATCCGGTCGCTATTAGTCGATATTTTTACTTATTTGGACAAAATACCTAAAATAGTCGCCGGAATCATTAAAATTGTTAAAAGTTCACGACCGGCCTTTATCCGGTCGTTAAACACCCTTAAGAATTACAAGAAAAAATCCAATCATTGATAACTTTTAGCATATATAATATATATAATATATATTTAGCCATTTGACAATAATATCGTTATAGAGTTTTAAAGATATATATATTCCCTATATATATAAATATACAAATATAATTAAATATATATATATACATATATATTTAAATACATATATTTCATATATATATATATATATATAACAATCTTCATATATAATTATAGCTTATATATATGTATATATATCCAAATTGTTTAACATATTGTATCTTAATATATAATATATATATATTATAGCATGCACAAATATCTTTATATCTCTATATATGTATATATAGCTGCTTCAACCTATTTATATATTCTTCAACGTTCTCTAATACTATATATAACTTGCTTTGCACCTTCTTCCAAGACGAGCTCTTTATTTGGATTCTTGATACGTTGAAACGAACAAGTTCATGTTAATTTAATAACATATATTATTTATTAATATATATCTCCACATATTCAAGTCTTAGTTTGTTTTTATCCAATAAGTAATATATATATATACACATAACAATTTAATAGCAACTTTTATCGGAGTAGTCATATCGAAGGGAGTAACTTTGAATAAGCTTTCGAGTTATATATTACATGTATATATGTTTTTTTGCCATTTTGATTATTAAAGCTAAAGATGCAATCCTTACGGCATGCATACTTATATGATAATAAAAGGCATCTTTGTAACGACCCATTTGGTCGTTTAGCACTTTTAGGCATAATATTCCTAAAAACACCCTTTTCGTGGTCAAATCTTGCTGTCTATAGTCTGCGATAACGGGTGATTCGGTTATTTAATTGACGAGTTTTAGTCCTCAATTTGACATGCGAGGACGAATGTTCTAAAGGAGGAGAATGTCACACTCCATAATAATCCTTGCTACTTGTATTAAAACAAGAAAGAATGAGTTAAGAAGGTTCAAGGAAAGTTAATCGAGTTAGTAAGAATATCGTTATAAATATGGTTGTCTTAAGTATCTCGAGGTGACCGGTAACCTAAAGGATTTGAAATCGCGTTATGAGTATGTATATGAGGTAATGTGAGTGACCTTTTAAAGTATTTGAGATTATTAGTAATGATATAGAAGATGGACAAAAGATAGGAATATACTTTTTCGATTGGAGTTTCGTCGAAGCTTTGTGAGTTCTACTTATGGTTATTGTGATTCTACGGACCCTTCGAGACATGTATATGAATTGTTATGGAGGTAAATGACTGTGTATATGTATGTATAAGAGGTTACATGAGGTTGGAAGAGGATTAGAAGTTAAACGAAATGAATCGGAACAATTTCAGTAAAATCTCGGACCCGATTTTAGCCTATATTGTAGGAGGCATATCTCCTAGTATATGAGGAGTTTTAAGGTGTTTCAAAAGCCTAAAATTAAGTTCATCGAGTCTAGTTTGCAACGCAACAAACAGCTCATCAAAATGATATCGGGGTAAGGAGATATGGATGATTCAAGTCGGGCTGAGTATTAAGACTATCTCAAGATACAAAGTAGAGACTTTAACTTCCGATTTCGTTTGAAGTCACAATTTATCTACAAATTTTGTTTGGTATAGAAGCATTAATGGAAATTAGGAACTACTTAATCGTGGTGTTAAGTTAAAATTAGTGGCAACAATGAGCCAATATGAACATTAACATGACATGTCCAAAAGATGACTCAAAGTCATCTTAAATAAGACTACTATGGGAGACATACAAATATACATTTAAATGTGATTCATCCACTACACTTACATTATATTGTGGACAACCAAATTGAAAGAAAGGAGTATGGAATTCAGCCAAGTGACTGAAAATAAGGCATCCATGTGAGGCATGCATTTGAATATTTAAGCATCTACTACTTTATGAAAGTATACATTGTTTTAGGAGGACATAACATGGTGGAGGGATCATTTCACATTAAATATTGCTCATTCATCTTGGCATAATTACAATGGACAAAGGGTGGTGTATGAATCATTCACCACACATACAATTGTCTTGTAAACAATTGAAAAGAAAGAAGAAAGGAGAAACAAGAAGGTGAGGTTGGCCAAAAGTTGTAGAAAACAAATTAGAAAATTTAAAGTGTAAAGTTAATGGAATGAATCATGCCATAAGTGGAGCATGTGACCAACTTGTAGGCATCAAAGTTGAACCAAATAATGACCAAGAAATCAGCCATCACAATTCATTTCAACTACACAACACAAAGAAAGAAAACCTAAGCCTAGAGAGAGAGAGCATTCGGCCAAAGGGCTGATTTTTGAGCCCTTTGAGTTTTGATCCAAAAATTATTTTCCAAGGTGTTTCAACCCTTTAGAAGGTCCCTAAAACGTGAAGATAGTCTTTGGAGCAACAAGAACCATTTTCATCTCAAGTCACCAACTCTAGCCAAGTAGAGAAGTCAAGTTGTCAAGGTAAGATCTAACTTTCTTTTCATGTATTAAGGGTGATGTAGATGTGTGAATATAAGTTGTATGCATGAAATAAGGTGTGTTGATGTTGGAACATGATAGTAGTTATGGGGTTATATGTGTTGATGTTGAAGTATGGTTGTAACTTGAAGAACATGAATCGCATGCATAAAATCATGAAAGTTGGTGTTGGAATGTTAGTTGGTCGTAGGGACTGTTTTGGTGGAATTAATGGACTGATTTTCTTTAATAAATATGGTTGTTACTATCATAGATCTCATGGTAAAAAGAATGAAAAGAATTGGAAGGTTAAAGGTGAAGTTATGTTAGTATGAAAATGGTTGAATCTATGATTTTATGTGAGTGATGTTGAAGCATGGTGTAGCCGTGTGTGGACTGTTTTGTGAAGAAGTTAGTGAACTGTTTTTACTTGATATTTTGATTGTTATTATCATGAATTTTATGATGGAAATGAGGTGTTTAATGGTTGGAGTTGAAACTAAAGTCATTAGTGAGTTGTTATAAGGATTATAGAAATGACGATATAGCGTAGTTGCGTATGAATTGATGTTGTACTTGTCGTGTGGATAGCTGGTCATAATTTACTGAAATTATATGAAAAGAAGACATGAAATGATGTATAAAAATCGCATGTGGTTGGCTTAGTATGTTCGTAAACGTTTGCAAGAATTCCGAACATTATTATGTTGTCGGTTAGGAACTGTTTTGGACATGTTGTGGTAGTGGACTGTTTTGGACTTGTGTTTTCATTAAGTTGGAAAGAATAATTATAAGTTAAGAGTATACATCATATTGTATGTTGGATGGGCTGTTATAAGTTGTTACATGAAAACGTTAAGGCTACAAACTAATATAAGTAACTTGAGAATGTCGAAGCCGTATGTGAATCGTTATTGCATGTTATGAATGTGGGGTTGTTTAGAATATTGTGTGGGCTGTCCGGATTGGTATTGAACACATAATTATTGATGTTGTATTGGTAGTATGTGGTTGGTTTAGATACAAGAGAAAACATCGCCTAAACATCTAGAAAGGAGTTACTAACGTTAGAATACGTTTGAATCTCCCCGTAGCTTAACCATAGTTGTTGGCGTCTTAATATAGGTTGAAGTATTATTGGGTAGCGTACACATATTGTGTGACGAATAAGCACTAAAGACCTTGTCCGATCGGAAGCACTTCGAAGGAAAAAGCTTTGGCATGGGAGTTCGTGACACCTGGTCGGCATTGAGGTAGGTTACGGTTTACCTTATGGTGAGACTTTGATTAGCGAAGCGTATGTTTAGATGATATTGTCGGAGAATGCATATAAACTGCGGGTATCAAGTTGGGTTAGATATTTTCTTAGGTTGGACCTTGTTGTATGATTTGGGGGATACACATCCCGTTGTGTTGTTGACTTATCTTGATCTATTTTTTTTTTTGTGCTCGTTGCCACTTGAGACATTGAGTATCTGTGACTAATGATATATCATGACTATGATATTGCGGTGCTTTACTTGATTGATATGGAGATGAGAATGGTGATCCATCGTGGCTTTTTGTGTAGCCTTATTCGATATTACTTGTATTCCATGCGGTACCGTTTCGGATTGAATTGGTTTTTAACATTACATTTCATCATACTCATATGCATTTCCATGATACATTGATATATGCATGGTTATGGCACTAATGATGATATGTGAGAGAGTGTAGCCTCCGAGGTCTTTGCCGGAGAGGGTAAAAGAGAGAGGAGTGTTTGTTGCCCGAGGTTTCTTGCCGGGAACGATGGAGTGTCCGATGCCCGAGGTTTTTGCCGGATCGTGAGAGTGTGCTCGTGATCCGAGGTTATATTCCGGAGCGAGTGGTACATGGACTTCGCGGGTCCCCCATGGGTCATGATCGCCGAGACGTGGAGTTAAGCTCCGTCGGGACATGTTGTACAAAACCGCATATGCATTGCATTCATCCTACATACATTATTGCATTGCATTATATCTTGGTTCCGTTGATTGTTGTGATACTACCGTGATGTACCGATTCGGATTGATTATACTAAGACTTGGCACAATTGGGTTTAGATGCTATAACATAAAAGATGACTTGTTTCGTGGATATGGATTCATATTGACTTGTACTTGTTGGTTTATATGTTTTTCTTGCTTGTTGTCTTTATATACGTTATCTAGTCTTAGTCGGCCTATGATACCTACCGATTGCACGTTGTTTGTACCGACCTACACTTGCCGCATTCTTTTATGAATGCGAGTACCAATCGAGATCGATTTCTACTCTTCGTGGCTAATATTCGAGGATTTTCGATTTGAGTCCTTCGGGATGAGCATGAGGACGATCGATGCCGATGACTCTTTTTATCCTTATGTCTTGTTTCATTTGGGACATGATCTTTTAGGCTACTATGTATTATATGACTCAGACTTATAGTATTTAGTTAGATGCTCTTGTATGACCTGACCAGATACTGGGGTTGGATTCTCATTATTTCTATATTTCTTTATATTATTATCGTGAGACCTACGTTATTTTATCTTCTTCCGCTTTATTTTTATATTTTTGATTGTTGGAATAAGGGTTCGCCTACCGAGGTGGGAAAGGTAGGTGCCCGCACGACTTAGTGAAAATAGGTCGTGACAATCTTAGCTCTCAATTAAACCAATACAGGCTATTCACATATTGTAAATGCATCTACTTGGCACTGTTGGCAGACAATAAAATCAACCACAAAATGGCAACATAACTAGACTTGGGAAATTACTGAAAGAAGGTCCCAGCACCCTTTTCATTAATTAGCTAGCAGACAATAGTAATACACATCATATGTCAGGGGTAAGCTAGATTCAAATAAAGTTTTCCCTCTTATTCTTTTGAAAATCATGAATGATATCTGGCATTTTAATACAACCTTGCCTTTCATATAACCACTAAAATTTCAGTATGCGCCTAATTCCGGCTCATAAATACGTATATTTAAACAGATAGCAATTATGCTAAGTTTTCAGGGAACTCTAGACATGGTTATTGTGTCTAAACGATGAGGCATATCCTCGTACATGCACACCATCTAGCAAAAAAATATGACAAAATTAACATGTTATTAACCAAAGAATACACAGTCAACAACAGGTATAGAGAGAAGTGGTGAAGCACACCATCTACTAAAATTAGAAATACTAAGAAACCTTTTCCCATAATTAAAACTTCATGGCTCAGAGTTTTCCAAATAAAAGAATTTAAAACCAGATCATAGATTCTATGGAAGGAACAAGCAAATAACAACAGTGAACCTGTTGTTCACTATTTTTTTACACTCAGTATACAGATAAAAAGATCGCATACTTTCAAAGAACGGACAACATACAATTAGATAAAGGAGAAAGATGAAACCTTTGAAGCGTGTAACAGAATAGAGTAACTCAAAAATCCAGACTCTAGAGCATATCTGAGATCACGAACATAGCGACAGCGAGCTCTTAATTGGCAAAAAGCAGCACCTCCCAAAAGAAAATGAATTGTTACGGGAAAATTACGCCACCTTAGAGGTGTGGCTTCGTAACAAAATCACATAAAGCACATCATTTACCTAGTCTGTCAAAAATAAAGAAAAACGTCAAATACTTAAAGAAGTACTTTAATCCAGTAATTGCGAACTTGGCAATTAGCTAGTATTGAGACACTTTAACATAGCAAATAAATATTTTTATAGTGGAAAAAGTTAATAGCAAAGATTTGGAAGAAGGAACGGCTTAGTCATTTAAAAACAATAGATTTTCATGGTGGTTTAAGGACTTGACCTCATAGACCTTAATCCGCACAAGTCATTTTACTAACTTTGAAGGTTTTTGCTATTACAGGGAGCATAAGCAAACAACAATGGAGCTAATTACCAAATAATTGTAATGGCAATAGGTTTACTAACAGAATCGAACAAATAAAACTGCTAATGTCCATAGCCTAAATTCTCATATACTTCTCTATATATTGTTAAATTACGCAATCCAATTCAACAAGGGAAGAGCACTAAAGCTTCAAACATGGAAATTATTTAAGATTCGGCATGTATAGCTATGTCTAGCACCTACGGCTAAGCTACGAGAACATGAACAGAGAAATAAGGTTTTTTGCATCTTTGCCAATTGACTTTTTAATGTCGTGATTTTTTAAAAAGAAAAAAGAAATACACAGAGGTATCATGGGAAGGTTAAATGCCAGCAACCAAGTAGTACTCCTATTAATTCAATTGTGCCTTGTAATACCGACTTTTTTTGTTAAAGACATACAGGTCAAGACAAAGCAAGGAATCTCTCAGGTCTCAAGTCAACCTAATTTCATTTCAAGATGCAAATGACTTTAACAATTGTGCATGTATATTGTTAAAGATTCTTAAACATTTATGCAACAAACCCAGCTGTAGCTTTAGATTCCACTTCATAAACCCAACTTATACTTACCAGAGACAACAAAAATGAGTTGACCAGAATTTATTACAAACTTAAACTTTCCAGACAACTAAAGAGTTCTAGCATGAGTCTACAAACGGGAAATCACATATACACTTATGCTTTTTTCTTCTTTTTTTTTTTTTATCCCACTTAAAGTGACAACAACCAAAATTAGACGCAAGAAATTCCACGGATGACAGTTATTTCATGACTAGGGCATATCTCTCAAACTAAGACAGAAGAGGATCCGGGAATAATTCCCTAGGAAATGAATAGATATCAACTAAACTGGAGCTTGGGGACCATAACTTGTGCAAATCATTTATCAAATTCAAGTAATAACAAATAAAACTGTAGCTGTATTTTATACACTGAACCTTTATATAGGGATAAACTTTCCTTATAAAACCAAGACACGCAGTCGAGCGAGCATACTTTCTATTCTTTTAGAAACATCAAAAACAAAATTGATACAACACACTATTTTTACCAATAAATAGTCAGACCTCAATTCCCAAAGGGAGGATTTCTAAACATTCATCAACTAGCAGGAGAAAAGAAACAGATTCAAGCAACTTTAAAATTCAAGGAAGAGAAGTACTGGCTTATGCAGGTGTAGATAGCTCTCTTAAAAAAAGTTTAAAACCTTTCCAAACCGACTCCAAATCCCATAGAAAAAGCAATGAACATACTAATTTAGTAAACATTTTTTTTTATGACATGGGAACCAGCAGCCGCTACCCTTTGGGTGCGCACAGGATAAACCCAGCTTCTGTGTAATAGCTCACAAACCACATAGGAGAGATAACCCGCACTAGGCAAGCCCCGTGCGACGAGCTTGACCCAGAAGGCAAATCTCCTGTTGTCGTAGGTAAGGGATTTCGAACCTGAGACCTCCATTATGAAAGCCTCATGCTCAACCAACTGAGCTACCCTTGCGGGTAATTAGTAAACATTGGATTCACAAATCATTATACCTGAACGGTGGATCCATGAAATTAAAGGAGCTATCCTTCGGGAAAGCCTCTCCTCTCCTGCGTAGGGGCATAATTCATGATAATTGTGAATTAACAGCTGATAGAAGAACACAAATTAAATGGGCAATCGTAAAACAAGTGAGCCAACATTGAAGCTTGAGGTGAGAATCTACTAAACACTAAATCAGACACTAAAAACTGATGTGGAAAGGCTATTCCAAGATCACATACTAAAACTTACTTCCTATCAGGACTTGGTGGCCCCACCGCTTGTTTTATTAATCAATAACCAACAAATTCAGACTCACATCTGCTAGTCCTATCACATGTTTTGAGAAAAAAAATATATCTGCTCAACTTAGTGAATGGTGAATGAATTCTCTTGGGATTGTATTCTATCATCAGTCCAATCCAATCTCCGTTAAAGCTTTTTTCTGTTTTCTACTTAGTGAATGAAAGCTACTTTATACTGGAATTAAATTTTCTTTATTGACCAAGAATACTGAAATTAATTTAAGAAGACAGATCTGGAAGGTCGGATCATAAACAAACTGGACAAATATAAATAAGTCATCACTGCATCAGAGCAACAACAATCGCCTAAATAAAATTCCAAACATTATTAATAAGCATAGGTCTAAGGTCATAAAAGCTAGTAAGTAACAATCTAAGTTTAAAGTTTACATTTATCCTTAATAAGATGATATCTAGTCATACAAAATATCTATGGCTTAAACTCCGACTACAGTCAAACACTTTCACACAAGAGGGAGTACTATTTTATGAATATTGATGGCGTAAATTGAATCACTACCTTTTTACATCTTGCTAATGATAAAGGGACTATCTTTTTAACAAGAATATCACCTTTCTCTATTCCATTTTCCGATATAATTTCATAATTTTGCACACTTGTTATAAAAAAATATTCCAACTTTTGAAACATCGATTTCAATTAAAGGCATATATAATTATAGAAAAGCAAATTGACTACTTACTAGACATTGCTGGTGAAGAGTATTTCTTCTCCAGAGTACTGAGATTCTATAGGTGAGACGCCTTGTAAATAAAGCTGCATCAATTAAAAATAAAAAAATCCCAATGCTTTCGATTGATAAATTCCAAACCACACCCGCATATTTCTTCTTTCTCCTCTAACCTTAAGTACCACTGTGGGTCCTCAATCCTCGACTTGAAAAACAAGGGTGCACCATCTCAAATCATCTCTTTGTCGACACATAGTTTTCTACGTAACAGGGAAGCCTGAATTAATCAGAATCTCACAATTTTTATGTTGAAAAAACCTTACCAAGAACCTGTTGGACTCTTAACCGCTTTTTAGGGTCTCATTCCAGCATTTGTCTGACAAAACATTTTGCGCTTTCAGAAATTTGAGTCCATGGACCATGGTTCCTTCACCGGAGCTTTGTGTCGAGCGAACAAATAGAGAAAGCGATCGGAGTGAGTGACGAAGTAGCAATCGGAATCGCTGTCATTTTATTTGGTCTAGGGTTTTTCTTTTTCTTTTTTTCTTTTTTTCTTTAAGGGGGTGGGTGGGCAAAGGCGGGAATTAGAAAACAAGAGGGGAAAAGTTTGGCGGTTTTTTGTTTTCTTCAATGTAATTTAACAACCGGATGTTGCACTTTTTGACGATGGGATATTATTTTCTCGCTATTGTTTATTAGAAAATTAAGAGCCTGTTTGGGTGGGCTTACTTTAAGCAGCAAACAGCTTATAAGCTGCTTTAGATAAGCTAAATCAAACGAGCCCAATTATTTTTTTGAGTTTATTTTAAACACAAAATAACTTTAATTTGTGGTAGCCCAAACACTCAAAAAAAAAGTAAAAAACTTTATAAGCAACTTATAAGCCAATCCAAATAGGCTCTAAGTTTAACGACCGGAAAAATAGTTGGTCGCGATAAGTATACTTGTAACGACCGTTTTCATGTCCCTTCGTTAAGAAGTAGTCGTTAAATGTCCGATTTCTTGTAGTTAATTGCAAATAAATGTTATCCAAGAATGAATAAAATATATGGCTCATTGAGCTTTCTTCTATTTACTTGTGTTCATATTTTTACTTATATTAAGTTAGGAATATACCTAAAATATACTAAGAATATACTTATAATATACATCTACTTAAATTAAAAACTAGAAAGTTATATACTTGAAAAATAACTAAAATATATTAAGAATATACTTATAATATATAGTATACATATAAGTATAACTTAACACACACACACACACACACACACACACACACACACACACATATATATATATATATATATATATATATATATATATATATATATATGTTTAAGTTATACTTATAGTATACATATAAGTATAGTATACATATAATATATATTAAGTATACATATAATATATATTAAGAATATATAGTATACATAAAATATATTTGGAATATACTTATAATATATAGTATACAATATATATATATATATATATATATGTTTAAGTTATACTTATAGTATACATATAAGTATAGTATACATATAATATATATTAAGTATACATATAATATATATTAAGAATATATAGTATACATAAAATATATTTGGAATATACTTATAATATATAGTATACATATAGTATACATATAAGTATAACTTAAACATATATATATATATATGTTTAAGTTATACTTATAGTATACATATAAGTATAGTATACATATAATATATATTAAGAATATATAGTATACATAAAATATATTTGGAATATACTTATAATATATAGTATACATATAACTTAAACATATATATATATATATGTTTAAGTTATATGTATACTATATATTATAAGTATATTCTTAATATATTTCGATTATTTTTCAAGTGTATGTATATATATATATATATATATATATATATATATATATATATATATATATATATATATATATACGAATTTATAAACTTAGAAAAAAATTAAGCTATAAATAACTTAAGTTATAATATATAAGTTATAAGTATATATAGTATACATATAACTTAAACATATATATATTAATATATATATAACTTAAACATATATATATATATATATATATATATATATATATATATATATATATATACGAATTTATAAACTTAGAAAAAAATTAAGCTATAAATAACTTAAGTTATAATATATAAGTTATAAGTATATATAGTATACATATAACTTAAACATATATATATTAATATATATATAACTTAAATATATATATATATATATATATATAAGTTATATAATATTGATATATATAAGTATATTCTTACTATATTTTAGGTATATGTAGTATAACTTAGCATATAACTTAGTGGGTGTCAATTCGGCCCAAAACGTGATGGCCGCCCAACCCGCCCAAAATTTTATGGGTTGGGCACAAGATAATTAGCACGGGGTGATTTTTAGCTCATTCATCGAACCCATTTTTTAATTGATTGCCATTTCAGCCCAAAATTGGGCCAAAATATGGCCCAAGTCCAACTTTTAAAAACCTAAATAATTTAGTCATTCCAGACGCAACTTTATTCATCTTCCTCTTTCTCTCTCTCCTTCCACACTTTATTCAACATATCCAGGTTTCTCTCTCCCCTTCCTCTTTCGATTTTTTTTTTAATGATAAATTATGAGTGTATTTGAGACATAAAGATGTCCAACATATGATTTTCACTTCTAATTTTCTCTTGGGTTCTATTTTTCTTTTTCTTTTTTCCAGTGTTATTTTTGTGCTTTTTTTTTTTTTTTTTTTTGGAATCATTTGTGTGTTGCTGCTATTTTCTTGTGGGTTCTGGAAAATCATTGTCAAAGTTGGTTCTTGGAGAAGTGAATTGAATTAGTTCTTGATTTATGTATCTGGAATATGTTATTATAGCGAGTATACTTGGGATATGTTGTCTTTTTTTGGTTGTTATAGCGAAGATACTTACTCGGTTGTTAGCATACAATATACACGAGCAATAAATCATTCTAAAACACCATTATGTGTTTCTCGCTTCTTGCTTTTGTTCTTTTTGCCGTAAAATCCGCAATTTTTTATTTTATATATGCTAAGAGTTTCTTTCATTTTTGTAGGTTGTATTATGGATCATCTTGAAGTGTGTAATGAGGTGACTCAAGAGAGCTTTTCAAGTTCATCAAAACGACGAAAAAATAAATCTACACCGTGGGAGGGTTATGAGAAGTTGCCGAAGGATAGTAATACAGATAATAGATTAAGGGCAAAATGCAAAACTTGTGGAGATGTTTTTATGGCTGACTCAACTTCGGGAACTACAAATTTAAATCGCCATCGAGCTAAACACCTAAAAGATGCAGCCTCTCAAGTTGTGCCAATAAATCACGAACAATATCGTGATAAGGTAAGAAAGGCTATAGTTAGACACAACTACCCGTTTTGTTTTGTGGAGCATGAAGGGATTAGGGAGTTGCATGAATTTTTGAATCCTACTGTTAAGACCTTTTCAAGAAATACTGCAAGAGCCGACGTTAGTAAGTTGTATCAAAATCAAAAAGAAATACTCAAGAATGAACTTGCACTTATTCCAAGTAGGATCTGCTTGACAACTGATTTATGGAGTTCACTCATCCAAAATGGTTATATGTGTGTTACTGCTCATTATGTTGATATAGATTGGGTTTTGCAAAAGAAAGTTTTGATATTTCGTCATGTTCCTCCTCCCCAATCGGTGCCGTTATAGGTCCAAAATTGATCAATATGCTTAAAGAATGGGGAATTGAGAAGAAGATATTTTCTATAACGTTAGATAATGCACGATATAATGAAGGTGTTGTAGATAGATTGATTGAACATTTTAAGTTGCTGGATTCTTTACTTTGCAATGGAAAATTTGTGCATATTCGATGTGCAAACCACATTTTAAATTTGGTAGTCAACGCAGGTTTGAAAACAATTGAGCTCGCCATATTTAACGTTAGAGAAAGTGTAAAGTATGTTAAAGGTTCCGAGTCAAGAATTATAAAGTTTGTAGAGTGTATCAAGAACCTTGGCATAAAGTTGAAAGGAAATTGCGTCAAGATGTACCGACTAGATGGAATTCTACATATTTGATGCTTGATAGTGCTATACCTTACCGTCGAGCATTTTTCGATTTTAAGGTACTTGATAGTCGGTTTAAAAGTTAAGTCTCGTGGATTTTGCTTCTCTAAACTTGATCCATCTACTTCCAATGAAAAGGTAAAGGTCGTTGAAGATAATATGCAAAAATTATTTAAGGAGTACTTGAAACCTTCAATTTCTGATGTTGATACGGTAAGAAGTAGTAGTGGTGGATGTGATGTTGAAATGGCAGATGAAATGGAGGAGTATGATAATTTTGTAAGTCCATCTCAACCTAGTTCAAAAAAGACACAACTAAGTTTGTACTTGGAAGAGCCTGTGTTGGTTCGCAAAGGAAATGAAAATTTAGATGTGCTTAAATTTTGGAAGGATAATAGGATTAAATATCCGGAACTCTCATTGATGGCACGTGATTTGTTAAGTATTCCTATCACCAGTGTTTCATCCGAGTCCGCTTTCAGTGTTGGAGGTCGTGTTATTGGAAAATTTCAAACCTCTATTTTACCTGAGAATGCAGAAGCTAAGTTGTGTTCGCGAGATTGGCTTTATGGTCATCAAGGTAAAATATGATCATAATTGTTATCTTGACATTTGTTTTATACAATCTTTGTTGTAGCTTCATAATTTCTTTAATCTTCTTTGTTTAGCTTCTGATGACTCTGAAGAGGAAGATGACATTGCAATAGACATGGGGAAATTTGCTGCTATGCCTTCCAGCTAGCTGATGTTTTTCTCAATTTTCTTGACAGCGAAAGAAGAATGATGCTTCCACTGCCTGTCAAGTTCTATTTGATCTGAGAGTATTTTTTATCCGGACCTGCTGAGTTTTCTGTGTCATTGCACTGTGACACTCCTGGGAAGGAACTTTATACCGACTCTGGCCTGGACATTATTGGATACGCGAATGGAGAAGATATATTAATGAGAAAATTTGTTTATTCTCCTTTTAGTATGCAATACTATAGTCTGGTATAGATCCAGGCATGCAAATAATGTTTCTTTGTTTTTATCAAGTCTAGTAGTAGTATCGTTTTTGGTATTTGAATTCGGTCGTGGTATTTTGTGTCATGAAATAAACTCTACGAGTCAACGAAGCTCGTAGCTTTATAAAGTTTGGTATTAATATTCGGTTTGTCTGGTGTGTGTAATAAAACTTTTCGGAGACTAATAAAGAATATTGTATTCTATGTTTTGATGTGTCCTTGAACATTCAGATGCAATATTGGTTACCTTCCACCTTGAACAATCTTCAGTAGTATCTGAATTGAAAATGTACTCAACTCTGCAGTGATAACATTGAAAATGCAAATAAAGGTTGGGTTGTATGAGTTTATTGATGGAGTTGATTAATTTTGAAAAAAAAAAGAATTTGAAACAAATTAATTTTAGTAGAAAGGAATCAGTTTAAAAAAAAATTGGGTCAAAAATTGGGCGGGTCATAACCCAGCCCATTTTTAGCCCATTTCAGCCCAACCCATTTCAGCCCAAGTAACTTTTGGGTCAATGTTAGCCCAACCCATTTTTACCTCAGCCCATTTTGATTGGGCTGATTTCAGCCCAACCCGCCCTTTTGACACCCCTAATATAACTTAATATATATATATATATATATATATATATATATATATACACACACACGTATATCTGCCGTATTCTTGACTACGTTAGCTTCGTTAGTCGTAAATATTTAAACTTTACTTATAAACTTATATAACATATGTAAATATACCTACAATATACTAATAAATACTATAATATATATATACTATACAAAAAATTAAAAAAAAAAAGGTTTTGGACTGTTTGAACCGGACCGGTTCCTGTTTTGGATTTGTAACTGGTAAACCGGAACCGGTGGCCGGTTCCGATTTTTTAACCGGAAACCGGCCGGTTCCGTAACCGGTTACCGGTCCGGTCCGGTTTGACCCGGTTGATGGGTTTAGCTAGAGTTGAAGATTGAGTTGTGTTTAATTATATTTCTTACGAAGAATATTTAAAATAATGTTCATGTTTGAATGAACTTGAATACAACTTCAAAAGTGATAAATGAATTGGAAACAGGTTATAAGGTATTTTTCAAATTTGAAACACATCTTCAAATTATAGGTTGTTTTTCCGGAAAAAAAAATTGAATAATTTTTATGGCCAAATCAATCCTACAAAAAATAATCCATTAATCATCATTTCAATTATAGCCATATTAACTTCAACTTTTTCACTATCCATGTAACTATTAATCCATCACAATCGATCTGGATTTAACTTAAAATTAATGTGTCATGTGTTCTCTTAACAATTCAATGCGTATAATTCATTTTACTAATGCATAATTTACCCACAGTTAAAAAAATATTCTCTACTATCTTACAACAAATCCAGGAGAAGATCTAGGGTATAGGGTGGGGGTTCCCGGGAATCCCCATCCTTTTTGCGCAGACCTGTATTTTTTGTATTGAGAAATCCAGTACATGTATAAGTACTAGTAGTTGGAGACGTAGAAACAAAGTCCTTTGTCGATCGCGTGGCAGAAACGGCACCCCTTAAGCTCTGTGCTCTGCTTGCCGAGGGATCGATTCTCATCTTTCAAGCTATGGTGCTCTCTTTGACGAGAGTCCAATTCTCTTATGTTATACTCTAGTCTCTTTCTTTTTCTTTTTTCTTGTTTTAAATATTGAGATTGTTGGGACTAGGGCTGTTCACGGTTTTGGTTAAAATCAAAATCAAACTGAAAATTTAATCAAACCGAATAAAAAAATTGACATTTGGTTTGGTTATGATTCTATTAAAAAATAACCGAATAAATAACCGATACATAAATTTTATAATTATTTATATGTATAATATTAGTTTTTCATAAAAAAATTATAAATATTTTATATCTTTTAATCATTAATTTGATTTTTGGTCTACTTATTTCACATGATTGTTTAAGGCTCATGTTTTTAAGAATATGTCCAAGCCCGTGTCTTTAAGTCTTTTAACTCTTTTAAGTGTTAAGTGTAAACCTACTAACAGAAGCTCACGTTAGAGTCTAATGTCTTTAATTTAAATTTTTAGCCTTTCTTTGTCAGCCATTTGATTTTAGGTTGTTTCTTCTTTTTTTCGAATTTATACCTTTCTTTTTTTCTTGTCCGAATGGGTCCTAAACTTCTAATATTTTTCATATGAAAAGGACGAGAGGTTGTAGATTTGGAGGTTCCTATAGAAGATACTTCGTAATATCGCATTTGCTGCAACTCAAGCACATGGTAATGCCCTGATACTTCTTCCGTGGGTAATCCTCCTAAAAGCAGAAAAGAACAACTCCTTGTAGTCGAGACCCTAGCCTTGGGGATAATGATAGAAAAACATCTGAAGTTTGAGATCATTACACAAAGTTTTTTTTTTAATAAGATGGGAGAATTGAGGGTAAAATGCAAATCGCCGCAAAGTTTGGGATCATTACACAAAGTTTTTTTATTTCATATATTTTCATTTTAATTTTAGGTAGTCTTTATGTTTAATTAATATGTATGTTTGTAACAACAACTAAAAGCTCCTATGCTCTACTTTATTTCCAGGTATGTGTATTAAGATGACAAAAATGGTGTAGCCACTACTAAGTTAGTTTTTAGCTCTATATGTAATAGTTTAGCAACTTTTGGTAACTTGAGTACTACACTATCACTAATAGTGAAAATGTTTCTATGATGTATGTTCCACCTTAAACTATAAATAAAAGTTATCGTCTGAACAAAAAAAAAAGACATGTCTTTTTCAACTTTTTAATGTTTTATTGATAAGTCTCATGGGTGCTAGTCATAAACCGAAAAATTGAACCAAACCGAACTAAACCGACAATAACCAAACCGGTGGTTATTACTTTATTTGGTTTGGTTATGGTTTTAGACATTTAAAAATCGACTAAATTGGTTTGGTTATGGTTTTAATCAATAACCGACCCAAACCGAACCATGAGCACCCCTAGTTGGGACCATAAACTTTAAATTTCGGATCCGTTTCTGAGCAAACCAGTGTAAACCGTGTACCATATAAGATCTCTTTGTTGTTTCTTAATAATTCATCAAGACCCAAAACAATTATAAGTAAATAGAAATTGCATACATATAGAAGTCCAACAGCAAGTAAAAAAGAAGCAGCAACTTCCTCCAAAGAGGGGCAAATTAAGACTAAAATTTCTTCTCTGGTAACAAATAATAGGACGATATTTTTACATTAAACTAGTGAAATTGTCCACACATCGCATGGTCTTTAGAAACATTAATAAATTTAAGAAATGATACTTTATATGTTTAGCTGAGATAAAGAAGAATTGATATATCTACTTACATATTTAATTCTATAAGTTAGTCAACTCAGTAATATGAGTATTTGAAATCACTTCCAATTGCCATGGATGCAATTTTCATACTAGATATCATTTTAAAATGCCAAAAAAAGAAGAAAAAAGATGAATAGGAATGAAGGTCATAGGAAGGTGCCACACCACTATGTCTATGCCTAGTTTTATATCATATATAGATTAAAGGAGCTAGCTAGACGAATTGAGAGAAAATATGAACCGGGGACGAGACGGAGACGTGTCCCGTTATTTTTCAACTCTTGTTTAAACAAATGCAGGCACCATTTTATTGTGTACTAGAAAAAGAGCTGTACGTAAGTTTTTAGGCACGGTATCGGGACCCTTCTGGCACAGTGGCATCGCTTATTCGTAGCATACTAGTGTTATTTTTTTTTTTTTTCCAATTATTCCTTTAGATTTGATAATTTAACAGTTTTCACTCCTTGGATGTTGATATAGCAAAGTGGATAGATTCTAGGCCTGTAAAAATAAAGAAAAATAAAAGAAAATCAACTTTCAAGTGATGTAATTTTCGATCGTTAATTATTGCATAATTGTAATATAATATTTTATTTATTTCAATTTTATATCTGTTCTTACTTTTTTCTTGAATATCACATGTATTTTAGTTGAACTCATATTTTATTAGATGCAGTAACGATTCATTTCAACGACGTATTTCTTTTTCTTTTTCTTTTTTTTTTTGGTTCAAATATGTAGGAAAGGAACTGACTGGAAATTTTATTATTTCCTCCGTTTTAATTTTTTGTCTTATTTTTCTTTTTAGTTCGCTTTAAAAAAAGAATGTCACTTTTCTTTTTTGGGCATGTAAATCTTGAATTTTAAAATTTCTTCATGACATGTTTAAGGAAACAAGATTAAAAGACATTTAGGTATATTCTATTTTAGTTTAAGACCACAAGATTCAAAAATCTTCTTTAGTAATTTCTTAAATTTCGTGTCAAGTCAAAATCAGAACAAACAAATTGAAACAGGGAGTTTTAGCCAAAACAATGGAACCCCAAGTATATCTTACTCCCTCTATCCCAAAATAAGTGTCACCTTAGCAAAAAACAATTGTCTCAAAATAAGCGTAACCTTAGGAATTCATGACAAAAATTGGCAAGTATTTTCGAGTATGCCCTTAACATTAAAGTAGTCCTCTTTAAAATTGCTCAATTCTAAAAATACATCTAATATATAGGAGTAGTTTAGTAAACTGCACATTATATTTATTGATTTCTTAATCCAGTGATTTTTACTAAGGTGACACTTATTTTTGGGACGGAATGAGTATTTTATTTCTTTTTTAGATGTATTTGATATGTATTCTAACTCTGTGTTTTTAGGGACAAATTTTGGGAGTTCTTTTTTTGATAGAACGTCATTATTTTTAGCTAAATAAAGAAATTCTATGCAAAATAATGCAATTCCAATTGTGAGTTTTCTTTTCATTTATTATTTGGATGCAACGATCATTTATTTCAATTGTCTACTTTTTTTCTCGGGGCGAAAGTCTCTTTTGGCTAGAGCTCTATTATTTTTAGCCAAGTAAAATAATTTTAGCTAAAATATTGAATTTTCAATTATGCATCTCCTTTATTTCATCTTAGATGCAATAATGATTTGTTTCAATTATATATTTCTTCTTAGCGGTTAAAGCTATCAAATAGTCACATATAAAATTTATTATTATAGAGAATAATTTAAATGTACACTAAATAAAAGATGTCAAGTTAAGAAGGCCTGATGTATTATGCCTTAAAATTAGATCCACTAATCTCGATCTTTTTTAAAGGATCTCAATCTTAAAATATTTAATCATTTACATTATAATCTGAAAAATGATGAGGACCATATAAAATTGGTATCATTTAATGTACGTTACATCAACTGATGCAGATGAGATATTCGGATCAAAACTACCCTATTACAATCAGTACTCATGATCTCTGTCCCTTGTTATTGACAACAAGATAGACACCAAAATAAACTACTATACAACTTGGCAAATCCCATTTGTCTCTCTTCGATCATATCAAATTTCTATAAAGATAGAACATTAAAGGATGTTCGAGATGCAACGAAGGCATCAAGGGGTTGTTTGGTACGAATAAGATAATACTTGTTGAACTTGGTTTCCCTATTTTAAGAAATCATTTTTCTCACTTTTAAGGAACTTATTTTCATAACCAGCCAATCATTAAAATTAAAAAACATTTTATTGTTTCCTGTGTACCAAACGCACCTTAAGTGGAGCTGATGAATTCTGGATAGCATGTGCTACTTGATAGTTCATGTTCATACACCACCAAAAAATGGGTTATTGGCACTTATATCCCTATTTTATGGTGGTCTTTAATCTTTGTCCTTCATAATAAATAATTTTTTCGTGCCCCATATGTTTATATTTTCATATTACTTATAATATTTTACAAGTTATGCCTCTCCCTTAAAAGAAGCATAAGTTCGATTGCTAAGGCCAAAAATTAAAGATCAGGTCATTCATAGGGCAAAACTAAAGATCAGCCCAATTAAAGGGAAAACCATGCAATTTCTTCTCAAAATATTCTACCTTGAGCCCTCTATTTAGATAACTAGTGGGAAGTTGTCCGTGCTACGCACAGCCCAATGTCTTAGTCCGTACATTGAACTGCACTATAGAATCCACAATTGTTGCAGCAATATAATGGACTCTTCATGTTTTGTTCGTTTAACCTCCAAGAAATGATAAAGGTTCGCAAGTAAAACATCTTACAAAATTTTCTTAAGTGAAATAGTTGTTTTCAATATCCAAAATGCTTGCCACTGATCTCACAAAAGATTGTCCGACATACAAGAGGATCTGCATATCATAAATGATTTTTTTCAAGTGCTCAACCATAAGATCTTCGTTTGAGTGAGAAGCTGAAATACATATGCGTGATCGAACCAAAACTAAAAGGTTTGCTACAAAAGCAGTAGTCACTACAGCTACGTATAATAACTATAGCTGATGTAAATTCCAAGATAAGAACGTAAGAGGTAAATTTAACAATAACCAATCTGGGAGAGGATGAGCGTGAACTAACATGAGAAAAACTTGTACATTTTGTCTGAGACACTCCCTTGAAGATGCATGTATTTTCACAGGGTTGTAAAGCATGATGGGCAGCACAAAGAAATCATTGGCAGGATCTTAAAAACCATCTTCTGGAGTTCTGATAGGAAAAGTTTGCTATTTTGGCCTAGGCGTGTCAGTTCTAAGGCCCTAGAACCCAAGTTGCTCTAATGATCAGTACGTAATTTTACTACCCGTGTTCAATGCCATTACAATAAAAACAAAGTGCAAAATAGGAGTGAAGTTTGAAAATCATGTACTCTATATTGTATTATACCTGCAGAGATCAGACAAGAAAGTACACACATACAGTTTAAGTAAACATAAAAGCAGTTGACACTCACCTGTAAGATGCAATCAACCAGACACACTGCAACACCAACTTAAACCAACTTGGATAATACCAAGTCATAATCAAAAGCCTCTAAAGGAGCTCCAATAGGCAGAACAATATTTTGCCTCTTTCTATTTAACACATAGTAAAAGACAACTAGCATAAAGTAGATGCAGCAAAAAGAATTAAAAAAACAGTTAGCTTTTTGCAAATAATATTGGTGGAGTGTGTTCGTCAAAGAAGTGTAAAGTTATGAAGCATTAATCATTACCTAAATGGGTGAACGAAGACTCCTCTTAGAGGGAATATTGGACCAGGTCAATAACCGACAAGAGAGTTGAGTCAGCAGCATCAACAAGGCTTGGGCCTTGGCTCTGCTGAACAATTGTAAGAAAGCTTACACGTTACCCATTACAAGATTCAATCCCCCTTGTTTCGGGCATAATCATGCACTTTAGAATTGTAAAGCACAGATACTCCAGTGCATATAACCGGTTTGCTAATAAAAGCACTCTCTTTAAAAGTGTCATATAGGGCATCAACATATAGAACTTCAACAATTAGGCTGTACATAGATATTCTCAAACTATGTGAAGAAATATCGATAAAACTCATGCAGTATTGGACACAACATAAAAAAAATATAGGGATTGATCTTTTGGGCCCGGTGAAGTTAGATTTGTTGATGCTAGCAGCATACCTACCTATAACATGGGCGGAGCCACCTTTGGCGAAGGGTGGTCAGGTGCACACCCTTCGTCGGAAAATTACGCGGTGTACATAGGCTAAATGTTAGCTACAATGCGTATATATTTAATTTTGCACACCCTTAACACAAGTAAGAAGAAAATTTGCACACCCTTCACTAAATTCCTGGCTCCGCCACTGACCTATAAGCGACCTGCAACAGCAGTTTATAAATGCTCAAATCCCCGTAGCTGTACACGACCATTATATACATAAGCTTAGATTTCACCTACAACAAAAGCATGTGAGGTATGTGAATTTTAGCAACTATGTTTTGTTGTAGTAGGCTCATTTTTTATATATCACTGCTAAACAAAGTCTTAACATTCATCTTCTAATGGTTTCATTCTTTGAACTCCAGCTGGAGCTTTAGTTGAAAAGTTCTTATTTTCAATCGCAAATGCATGCTAAACATTTGAGCATCAGCAGGATCAATTCTCAAAGTATGCTGAGGTCTGCACTTCTGACGCTTTTTCCATGTCCATCTCCTAAATATTAGTTGTGGCACAAATTTTTTTCGGAGCTGTTTATGCATATAATCAAGGAAGGAAAGGAAAAGATGAACCATAATTATGTACCTTATAAGGTATTAACTTAACTCTTCCTGGTATAGTCACTCACGCTCATTGTGAACTTCTATATTAGGGAAATACCACTTGACCTTCAGTTTCAAGTTATGAGAGATGTATCTGTAACTCCTCCTATGTTCAACAAAGTTCCATTGATACATCTCCTCGAATGTTTTCCTTGTATTAATCTAAGCGTTACATAGATAAAAAGAAGAGATTAGAAGCGGTTTAATTCCTTTCAACTTGGCTTTTAAGATCAAGCAGCTTGACCAAAATAAAGAACAATAACTGCCCATAACACAAGCTATAAATTGACTCATTATCTTGACCAATTACTATTGTATTTCAATTATAGATTGTGTATAAACCAAGACATAATTTAAGTGCAGTTGAAGCTTTGAGCAGAGGAAACGGAATAAAGCTAAAAGAGGAATTGAATCAAACACCTAGAGGACAAAGGCTAAAGATTAGAGCACGCAGAGAAACCCTGGAGAATGAAGAACAACCAGAGAGCTGGTACTGAACAGAAGCGCAAGTAAATGCAGTGGAGAGAAAAAGAAGAAGAACTGTTCAAGAGTTGATATGTTATGAAAATTCAAGCGGTGCTTTCTACCTGGCAAATGGGTGCACGTGTTAGATGTGCATAAACCTGTTAACCGGTTTAAACCGGACCGGACCGGTAACCGATTAACAAACTGGCCGGTTTTCATTTTAAAAATCAGAACCGGTCATTGGTTCCGGTTTAACGGTTAAATAACCGAAACCGGACCGATCCGGTTCAAAAGTGTCCAAAACCTCTTCTTTTTTTTTGTATAGTATATATATTATAGTATTTATTAGTATATTGTAGGTATATTTACATATGTTATATAAGTTTATAAGTAAGGTTTATATATTTACTGACTAATAAAGAATACGTATATATATATATATATATATATATATATATATATATATATATATATATATATATATATATATATATATATATTAATTTATATATATATTAAGTTATATGTATACTATATTGACTTATAACTTATATACTAGATATGTGAGGTCCGTGCTAAGCCCCGGCCCAAACTCAAGATATATAAAAGCGAGATATTTTAACTAAAGAAATATAATTTGTGTTAGTACAAGTGTACAACAACAACAACAACAACCATATACCCATCGTAGTTCCACAAGTGGGTAGTTATATAAAAGCAAAATTTTCATTCCACTCCTTTAATATTTTAACTTCCATTTTGATGAAATTATTTAATTCAAATCAAATTTGGAACCGTAATTTGACATTATAACTTATGTATCCTAATTTTCAAGTTATTTAGTTCTAAATAAATAATCTATACATAGTTAATGAACTTTTAAGACAAATATATAATTTAACTTGTGCAAACAGATGGAGTCATTGCTCCTCTCTTAATTAGGGATTAGGGGTTCGAACATGGATATGGAAAAAAATCTTTGGAGGAAGCGCTCCCCGAATAGGCGCGATGAAAGTGCGAATTATCCGGATTAATTGGGCTCAAATGCGGATATCGAGCACCAATCGTAAAAATCAAAGAACGTGAAAAATGAGGTAGGAGGTTCGATATTTTTGAAAAGTAGACTTTAAAAACAAAAACAAAAAAATTGACATAAATAAATAAGATTAGGACCTAAAAGTAATTAATTAAAAAGTTTTAAAAAATTTGAAAATTATTGTAAGGACTAAAAAAGTCCCCAGGCTCGATAGCTTTTGAAAAGAGACTTTAAAAACAAAAACAAAAAAAATTGACTTAAATAAATAAAATTAGGACATAAAAGTAATTAATGAAAAAGTTTTTAAAAATTTGGGAAATTATTGTGAGGACTACAAAAGTCCTCACATTCCCTCTTATATATAATAGTAATATATGTATACTATATATACTTATATATTATAACTTAAGTTATTTATAGCTTAATTTTTTTCTAAGTTTATAAATTTGTATTTTATATATATATATATATATATATATATATATATATATATATATGTATGTTTAAGTTATATGTATACTATATATACTTATATATTATAACTTAAGTTATTTATAGCTTAATTTTTTTCTAAGTTTATAAATTCGTATTTTATAAATTAAGTATGTTTATATTATAAGTATATTCTTAGTATATTTTAGTTATTTTTAAAGTATATAACTTTCTAGTTTTTAATTTAAGTAGATGTATATTATAAGTATATTCTTAGTATATTTTAGGTATATTGCTAACTTAATATAAGTAAAAATATGAAGACAAGTAAATAGAAGAAAGCTCAATGAGCCATATATTTTATTTATTCTTGGATAACATTTATTTGCAAGTTGTCGTTTTTTTTAACTTGCAAATAATACATGAGTTGCAAAGAAATAGTAGAATAATAAAATCACCAATTCTCAATCATTTGGTTAATTTCCCCCATATCATATTCGGCCATGGAGATATCTTTAAAGTCCTCCATTTGGTCCGCTCCACTTGCTATCAAATCTTCAATCTCTTACTCTTCGCCTTCCACCGCTTCTAAGTTTTGGTTGCGTGGCTCCGATCTAATCCAATCGCGAATGCACACTAGTACTTGCAAGCTAAATCCGGATAATGAGTGTCTATGGTCTTCAATTTGTGGTCTTCCTTGGCTAAATGCATTTTCTGAAGCCACAGTTAATACTTGAACCGTAAGGATATCTCGAGTCATTTTTGAGAGTATCGGATGACTTGCCTTGTATTTCTTCCACCATGCTAAGACGTCCAAATCATCTAGTTCCTTGATATCCACATTTGGAAGCATCAAATAAAAGTGATATTCATCAAAGTTTGCATTACAAGAAGGAGTTGGATGTGAATGTAAAACTTTTAAATGCGACAAACCCGACAAGCCCTTTTTGCTACTTTGAGAAGTAGTAGGGCGTGAAGCAACGGGTGTAGCATGTTCTTCCAAATTAGAATAATGAGTAATAACTTTTCTAAATTCGGCATCAATAGAGAGGTCGGCTTCAGCTAAAGATGGTTCAACTCCCTCTTCAATTTCTAAAAATGTTAAATTTGATTAACCAATGCTTTAGTATAAGACACTTTTAAATAAGGTTTTAAAAGAGAACCGAATATAAATAAAGTTGGACGGAAAAAAATACATCTTAAATTTTGTTGTCATATCAAAAATAGCCGCTTGATAACCAGGTTTATATTTATACTCTTGTAAAACTCTAGCTATTTCCGCCAAGTAGGCTAAAATTTTGGTTACCGTGGGATAGAATTGTTTAGAAAAAGCAAGAGTTGCATTATAAAAAAATTCTAAGAATTCAACACATTCCTTAGCATCTTTCCAATGCGTAAAATTTAACCAATCATCATTATTAATATTATATTTGTTGTGAACTTGTTATATGGGAATCCTATACTCATATGCTTGTTGTAGCATAATGTAAGTGTAGTTCCACCTAGTCTCAATTTGTACTTGAATTTTCCTAGGTCTAAGGTTATTTTCTACACAACAATTCTTAAAATCTCTCAGTCTTCCCCTATTAGCATTATAAAAAAGAAACGCAACCGCCTCTCTAACTTTTTGAATAGAATCGTCAAAACACACAAAACCATCTTTAGCAATTAAGTTTAAAATGTGACAACTACACCTCACATGAAAAATATTTTTTAGCGGAGGATTTAATTCTCTTTTTAAAAGACCAATCGCCTTTGTATTATTAGAAGCATTATCTAAAGCAATACAAAGTGTTTTTCTATAAATGTTAAAAAATCTCATAATAGTAGACATTGAATCCGCTAAAAATTTTCCATCGTGACGATCTTTTCCTTCATCATAAAAAAAAGCTATAATTCTTTTTTGCATAGCCCAATTATCATCAACCCAATGACATGTAATAGCAAAAAAATCTAACTTGTTAAGACTAAGACCCACATCAGCGGTAAGAGAAACATTACATTTTAAAGAATTAAATACATGGCGCAAATAAAATCTATATTTTTTATACAAATCTATAACATCCGTTCTGCAAGTATTTCTAGGAATACCCTCAAATAACGGATTATAACGACGTTGAATGTAAGTAACAAACCCCAAACCCGAAGGAAAGGAAAATAGTAAACAATCATAAGCTATCATTTTAGCTATTTCTACACGCTCTTTTTTCTTGTCATGCTTAAAATTTTTACCGGTTCGTGAGTCTATCGTCATTTGAATACCCTCCACATTTGAACCCGTTTGCTCTCCCCAAACCATATGTTTCTTTCTCATATGACCATTTAGTGTACCCGTTCCACCATTCTTACTAGTTCCTTACCTAAAAGCAAATACTTGTCCACATATGGTACATTTAGCTGTTTGACTTTCCTTATTCTTAGTCATAAATTTTTAAATTTTAGCGGTTGACTTACGAGTTCTAGGCGGTTTGTCTTGTGTATGTGATTGTGCAAGACATGTATCTCCTATGGGATTTTCGGGGGCTTGTGTTTCATCATCATCATCATCATCATCGATTTCATTAAAAGTGTCGGTATAATGTTGTTGCATTGCCTAATGATCTAAAAGTGGATTATTTCCACCAACATCAATACCTAAATTAGGTGTTTCTTCCACAAATGTTTCCTCATTAAACCCACCCCTAACAATACCGCTACTACCTAAGACCACGTCTAAATCTCTTCGCCATTATTAAATAAAATTAATTTAAATCACACTCAAATAAATCACAAGAAAATAAATTGCAACAAATTAAATTTCTAGAATTAAATTGCAAAAAATAAAGATAGAGTTGGAACGAAGGTACTAAATTGCCGGACTAATTTCCAACAAAGTGAAGGCCGCTAGAATTGCAAATCCACCAAAGTTACTTCGGATTGTTGCAAAATCACCAACTCCAAAATCACCAACTCCACCAATAATATTATAATTGCAAAATTAATAATTGAAACTATAATAAGACTTTATAATATTTAATTAAGAGAAATTTAAAGTGGCTACTTGTTGCAAAGTAACTATAATTGAGAGATTGAGAGAAAGAGAAGAGTGAATTAGTGTGAATTAAAATGAAAATGGAGAGGGGTTTATATAGGGGTGGGGGATGGGTAGTGTTAAAAAAAAAGTTTGGGGGGTTGGGGGGGGGGGGCCAAAATGTGAGTTTGGGACCGTTTGGCAACGGCCATTTTTGCAAATGGACCGTTGGCCAACGGTCCAACAGAGCAGCCCAACGACTACATTTAAAAAAAAAAAAAAAATTAATTCTACCGGTTTAACCGGTTCCGATTCCAAAAATAAAAATCGGATCGGTATTTAATAAACGGTTAACCAGAACCGGTTAACCGGTTCAACTTGCTTTCTATTGACCGAAGTTACGGTACGGTTGTTTAACCGGATCGGTATTTAATAAACGGTTAACCAGAACCGGTTAACCGGTTCAACCGGTTCCGGTTTTACAGGTCCGGTTACCGGTTTGAACCGGTTAACCCGAACCGGTTGACGGGCTTAGATGTGTATACTGAAAAAAATCAAAGATGTGTGTGTTTGTACCAGTAATAGCACATGAAATGACGGAAGTGCCCTCATGATGAAGCAAGCATGTTGACCCTGAGGTTCCTGCTTATTCTCTCTTTTTTATATTACTACTAGTAAGGAATTGCCCGCGCACGGCACGGCCCCAACTTCAAAGTTTTCTAACGATTTGTTTGGCCACGAGAATTTTTCACTTTTTTCCGAAAACTTATTTCAATTTATTTGGAAATCTACGTTTGACCATGAAAATTTCAAATACAACTCGAGTTGTATTTGAAATTTGAAAAACACCTAAAATCTTATTTTCACTTTCAATACATTCAAATAACCAAATATTCTTTGCAAAAACTATAACTAAACACAACTCCATCTTCAGAATTCCAAATAAAATTAAAAACATTTGATCTTCATGGCAAAACGCCTACTAAGTTGTATATTATTTATTTATAATTAAAAGTCTTTGTTTTTTCAATTCGTAACCTTTAAACATAAAATTAGATCTCATCAATGTTTTAAAATTTAGAATATATTAATACATTTTTACAGTATTAACTAAAAGTGATTTAATTTTGCTCAAAAATAAAATGCATTTTAATGTAATGGCTAATTCATACCTTCTCTAAATTTCCTGAAATTTAGCTTATAGTATTTCGTCTTAAAAGAGTACTAAACATAGGAAGTCCAATAATATCTCTGATTTTCTTAAGAAGAAAAATTTAATAATGATGTTGAAAAGAGTGAAAAGTTGCTCATTATTTTTAATAAATAAAAAAGACATCCTTGAAATTTTTTTTTTTTTTGGTTGATATTATTATTATTATTATTATTATTGAATTAAGACTAAAATGGAGAATGGTACAGAAGTAGAGCAAGCGCTATCGTCTTGAAAATGCATGTGTGGGCCCCACGTAGCACCATGATGAGATAAGCAAAAGGGTAATTTGGTCAAGGCATACAAATATTTTTATGACAGCTACAGTAAGACTCCTTTCCAGCCATCTACTGTGCTCCAATTTTAACACATTTACGTCAATACCCTCCTGGGCCCATACTGCAGAAGGTGGGACCCACAAGGCATTTGAGTGAAAGCTTCTTGGCTTTTTCGTCACTTTGGATCCATAAAAAACCAACTATGCACTTTGTACAAGCAAAAGCAGCGCTAAGTACTATAGAAGATGCTCAAATTGACCTCCACCCAAATTAGAATTCCACGCCGACTTTTCCATGAGCTTTGGTGAATTGCCAGAGAAGCAAAGGATGTCCAGGCAGGCATGTTGATGAAACAGAGGCCTGAAGGAGCTCAACTGTGGCTTCTTATATACTAGCTCAATATTTGGATATTCTTTGTTCTTTGTTTATTAAATTGGAAAGTAATGTTAAAGATTGTATATTTGATATTCTCCAATAAAAAATCTGTGTAAATACATAAAAATCATTATTAAATTAATTAATACAACATTCGGTTGTTCTTTTTTGTTTTTCTATAATATATGTATAGTTATGCGAAAATGTATGTGTGTGTGCGCGCGCGCAAAAGGGGAACAATAAGTTCAAAGATAAGCTATGCAATATGTGATAATCAGCTAGACTGTGTGAAACAGTATATTTAATGTGAATTCAAAATGTATCTTTATTAGCTAATTTTAATTAATTCTAGAGTTACACATTTTACATTTATTTTTAAAATACGAAAAATTTGCTTTTTGATTTGACTGTGCAATTATTTTGTTTAATTTTAACTGGGAAAATTGAGTAATTAACTCAAGTTGAACCTTAAAGAAAAAAGAATCTGTACAAGTTTTATGCCTAACTTGAATTTTACTTAGTTTTAACAAACTAAAACTTAACAAGATCTTCTAATCCTACTATATAAATTAAATTAAGGAATTGCTTAACCTATATATATATATCTTAAACTACAAAAAGAAACAAATGGAGGAAGTATTAATAAGCGTGGAGAAAAGTTTTCCATTTAAAGGAAAATAGATACAATTGAAACAATTTAAAAAATTTGAAAAAATAATTTAAGTGCATGTCTGACACAGTAGCATGTGCTGTTATGTGAACAATTAAGTGGGCCCTTTGGTTATCTAGAGCACGGGGCCTTTAAAGGGCTAAAATGTCACAATAGCATAAAATCAAAGCAGCCAACGAAATGTACAAGCCAACAATAGCATGATAAAAAGCACAACAACTTGAAATGACTGAAATGCCCTCTCCATCAAGCAGGCTTGTCAACGAAGCGCACGGGCCCGATTACATTCTCAAAAGTAAAAGTTTCATGCTTAATTTTTTGTTAATATGACGATATTTTACCCTTTTTCTTCTTTAGTAACTATATTAAATTATTAACATACTACTATAAGAAATCATATAGCATTTATGGATAAAAAAAAACTCGGAAAATAATAAAATTACCTACTTAATAACAATAAAATATGGTAGAATTTTGAAACAACAACATTAAAATTAAGAACTTTAAATAATTAGATTGTAAACAGTAATGTAATTATCATTTTAAGAAATAAAATTTAGCTATTCAGCTGCAAATAATAAGCGATTATATCATGACTCATGTATTTTCATTTGAATTACAGTCGAACCTCTTTATAACAATGTCGTTTGTCAAATCTCTTTATAATGATGTCATTTGTCTCAATATTTTTTGGCTCAATAGTGAAATATTATTATATAAATAAAACATATAATACAACATAACATGATCAATTTCAAAAAAAAAAAAAACTTGGTCGTGCAATGAATTTAAATCGGGAATAACTTGAGAAACCAGGTGAAAGAACTGGTTCTCTGAAAGATCGTTGGTCCTTCTATTACTTTTTGAATATGTTCTACTCTAATTTTCGGCTACTTACTTTTTCTTTATTCCTTCCTTTTTATCGTTTGTATCTTTTTTCTTGATACCAAACAGCCTAACATAAATAGAGTGGAAAAATAATTTTCTCAGTTTAAGCTTGTATTTTTATTAAAAAGTATAAGTTACAATTATAATTCATTTTCCTTTGTTTCCTTTTCTAACACAATGTATGTTATGATAAATTTTAAATCCAAAATTGAGCTCAACGGTAAATTGAACAAAATTTTTCTTAAAATAAATAAAATGTTGATGAACTCAAAGTACTTTTATTTGAAGACAACAAATACTTTGTTTGTCTGGAAAAATATTTTTACTTTTGATATGCAAAAGCAATTTTAACTTCAATATTTCTCATTTATCTTGAAAGATATAACTTATAGCCAATATGTATGACAGTATTTTAAATCGCAAGTTTCAAGTGATTTTCTTTTTTAAACTTTGTGTCTGGTAAAAAATGATGTCATAGAGAGAGTACCAAAATTACGAAATTGAATGTGTTGTAATTTTATAGTATTATTTGTCCTACCAATTTAAAACGTTAATACACAATTCTTAATTCAAATACGTACTTACGTGTAGAAAACTATATTAATCTTAATGAATGTAACATGCTATCAATTGAAATCTAACATTATGATATAAATATGTGATAATAATCAAACAAAAACCACAAACTTTTCAAGATAATTAGCACAAAAGGCTAAATAGCCACGTGGCTACGAATGAGAAAAGTAAAAAAGAAGTGGTAGCAAAGGCCGCAACTTGAAAGTGATGACATGATGACATAATATAAGGGCAATTTGGTAAAGACACATAAAAGTTTCTTCAACAGCAACGGTAAGATTTTTTTTTGGCCAATCATTTTGTGTCACTTTTAGGAAAATGACCAGACTGCCCTCAAATCCCAAGCAGGCATGATGACTTGCTGCCTGCTAACTCCTCCTTATTAGATAGTAGAAAGTAGAACTAGTAGAAGTAGATAATAAGGGGCAATTTGCACGATTGTCCTTCTTTGGGGGTAGTCTTTAAATTTTGCCCCCTCAAATTGCTGGTTTTTAAATTTTGTCCTTCGCCTAAAATACCCTGCGGTTTTGGGTTCAAACCCCGGCTTAGTCATAAAAATAAAAATAAAATCGCAAGACAAGGTTTCGCGAAAAGTCTGCCTTATGCAGCTAAATTTGCCTTAAGGCATAACTAAAAGTCTGCCGTATCCGTAGATTTCTTATTAAAATGCATTTTTAGTTATGCCCAAGTAAAAATCTCGCATTTTATGCGAAAGACTTTCTTCTTAAGGCATAACTAAAAGTCTGCCGGCTACGACAGATTTTGCCTTATAAGGCAGACTTTTAGTTATGCCTTAAGGCAACGTTTGCCACATAAGGCTGACTTTAGTTATGTCTTGAGGCAAACTCTGTCGCATAAGGCAGACTCTTTGCAAAGCCTTACATTGCGATTTTTTTTTTTTGCTGAACGGAGGTTAGAACGCAGAACCTCGGGGTATTTTCGGCCACCTTTCTAAGTGAAGAGCAAAAATTAAAGACTAGCAATTTGAGGGTAAAAATTTAAGGACCAGTGCCTTTGAAGGCCAATCCGCAGAAAAAATTGAGGGCAGTTCATAGGAATGCCCTTATTTTTGGGGTGGTCTTTAATTTTTACCCATTAAATTGATGGTCTTTAATTTTTGCCCTTCGTTAGAACCCCTTGGTTTCGAGTTCGAACCCAGGTTCAGTCAAAGATTAAAAATAAATTTGTAAGGTAGAGTTTGGGTTCGCAAGACAGAGATTCGCATGCTGCAAAACTCTGCCTCAAGCAAATTTTTGCTGCCTTCAGGCAGAGTTTGCAGTCAAACTCTACCTGATCAGGCAGAGATTGACTTAGTTTTGAGGCAAACTCTACCTTAAGGCAATGTTTTGCCTTCAGGCATGCCAAAACTTTACCTTAAGGCAGAGTTTTGCCTTATACCTGAATGCAAAACTGCAAAACTCTACCTGCAGGTAGAGTTTTGCATGTAAGGTAGAGTGCAGGTAGAGTTTTGCATTCATGTAAAGTTTGGAAAACTCTGCCTGCAGGGCAAAACTCTGCCTTTTGCATTCAAAATTCTGCCTGAGGTAGAGTTTTGCATGCAAAATTCTGTCTTGCGAATCCAAATTTCTGCCTTGCGAAATTCCTTTTTTTTTTAATGAGCTGGGGTTCGAACCCAGAACCTTGAGGTATTAGGCGAAGGACAAAAATTAAAGACCACCAATTTGAGGGGTAAAAATTAAAATTTTCGGTGCTTTTGAAGGGCATTCCGCACAAAAAAATGAAAAATTGATAATAAGGTTGGTGAGGATATTTTAAGGGAATTTTTACTCATTGTAGCTTCTTTTAAGACCTAATTATTAGTATTAACTACCCTTTTATTTAATTATATTTAGTAGCTAATTAACTTTTCTAAATTACAAATGGTAACTATATCAAAAATAAATACCCAAACACATAGATCTTTATTTTTTCCCAATCACTACCATTTCAGATTTTTCATTTCTCAAAACCCTAAAAATCTCTCTCCCCTTCTCCCAACCACCACCACCATGGCCGCGTTTCCCCTCTCTTTCTTCTCCCTCTCCTTCTATGCTCACCCCTCTCTCTCTCTTTTCACTCTATCCGGTGAGGTGATGGCACAGATCTGGCCGTGTGTATTGTTGGTGGTGGGGGCGATGGCACTGATTTTGAGATGGCGGCGTAGAAGATGACATGGAGGTGGAGAGATTAGGGTTTGTTGGTGGTGGAAAGATTAGAATTTTTGGTGGTGGTGGTGTCTCGGATTTGGGTTTTTGGCGGTGGTGGTGTCTCAGATTAGGATTTTGGTGGTGGTGGAGAGATTAGGGTTTTTGGTGGTGGTAGTGTCTCAGATCTGGCCGTGTGTATTTGTTAAAAGCCAAATACAAATACATTAAAAAATCTACATCTCACAAATACACTGTTTTTGAATGTATTTGTCTTTGCATTTTTTGAGTGTATTTTTTTAATAGCCAAACATACTGTTTTTGAATGTATTTGTCATGTATTTGAATTTTTTTGTCTTGTATCTGAACGTATTTGTTGAAATCCATTCAAATACACGAAAATTTGAATATATTTAGCTTCATATGTAGTTGAAATGTACATAATGTATTTCAAATACATCAAAAAAAGCCACTGAAATACATCAAAAAAAAATCAGTAAAATACATTAAAAAAAATCACTGAAATACATAAAAAAAAAAGACACGGAAATACATTATAGCAAAAAAAAAAATCACTGAAATACATCAAAAGAAAATCACTGAAATACATCAAAGCAAAAAAAAAAAAAAATCACTAAAATACATCAAAAAAATAATATTAATAGCTAATTTAATAGCTCCACCGTTAAAGGCTAAAATCAAGGATCTTGTTTTTTTTTACCGTGTTCTCATGTATTTGTTGGCAACAAATACAAGCGAAAACATACACTATTTTGCCAAAATTTAGCTACAAATGGTAATATTTAAAAGGGTAGCTACAAATAGTAGAAAGCTACAATAAGATAGTTATTTAAGTAAGTTTGCCTATTTTAAGGTCATTTAAGATCAAGGCTCATAAGCCCAATCTAAGTAAGGTCGTCGGCCATTTAGACTTGACCGAAGTTGGGCTTAGCCGGCTTGTGGGCTAACAAAAAATAAATTAAAATTATAGTATTTAATTAAATTTAGAAAAAGAAAAAGAAAAAGAAAATTAGACTAAAAACGAAAGAGCCCAAAATCTATCACTTAAAGAATCCATTAGACCTGCGTTTACTTTTTTTTTTTTTGTAAATTGTTCTTTTCTATGTTTTGCTTTTTGCTTTTTTAAAGATAAAGCTAAAATACGTCTTTATTAGTCTTCTAATTATGTCCGGTTAAGTTTCGTGTGAAATAAGAGCATTTTACCGCAATTAAGTAATAATAAAGGGATGATTGAATCGAATGATTAACGAAAGGCAAATATTTTAAATTCTCATACTTTAAGGGTAGTTTTGATTATTTTCCGGTTAGTTGTTTTGTATTGCATATTTTTGGTCAATTACGATAGCTGGTCATTTTCAGTGACTGACTGCATCATTATTGTTTTGTTTGGTCAATGTTCTAACTATAGAAGCCGTAGAACAAAAAAGTCAAATTTAAGAGTGACAATTTTTCAAACTTTTTGAATGGACTTTTTCTAACTAGACCTCACGACCATTATAAGGATATTTAATAGCAGATGTGAAAACAGAAGGGGAAAAAAAAAATTTAATATCCTTTTGGAATAGTGATCAATATATTCAAAAAGCACGAATCACCCACGAGTGTGATGAAATGGCCAATTTTTTGTTATCTTTAATCAGAATTTCTGATTCAATTCTTGAAAATTGGAACCGATTTGAAGCGTTTCACCCTCTTATAGGCCTATACGGTGCGAATCTGAATTAGTTAGAATAGTAAATTCTAATAGAATTCACAAACAACCACTTTTCAGTTCATGTAATTAAAAAATAGCCATTATTATGGAGTTACAATTACTACACATGGAATTTTACGCAAAATTTGAAAGTCCATGACAATATGGCTGAAAGTTGACATTTGAACGCTATTTAATGTAAATTTTGTGTACCAAATGCCTAAAGGAAAAAAAAGAAGCAAAATTCTAACCAGACAGCTTCTAAGTTACAAATTTGGAGACTTTTGTTATTTATAAAATAATGCCCTGTCATTCATCTACGAAAGCTAATGTAGTACTAAACTTTCAAGAACAACCATTAATCCAAGATAAACTTTCTATCATCCTCTTCTTTACAAATGGAGACTAATCAATTTTCTCAGTCCTTCCAAATTCTATTTGCTTTTGCATTACTTGTTCCTGTATTCATCAAACTAGGAATTACTATTATTAGATACAACACCAAAAAATCTACAGCTCCAATTAGGCTCCCTCCTGGGCCATGGAAGCTCCCAATAATCGGAAACATGCACCAATTAGCAGCCGGCGGCCCGTTAACCCACCAGGTCATGACCCAATTAGGAAAAAAATATGGATCCTTAATGCACCTTCAACTCGGAGAAGTGTCTACAATTGTAATTTCCTCAGCAGACACAGCAAAACAGGTATTGGTGAAAATACAATTACAATTGAAAATAAAGTATCTTCATGCTGAGAGGCAGATATCCGCGTCTCAGCCTGAATCTTTATTTATTTGTTGTTTATTTTGTTTTTCAACTATAATTTATTGTATTTTCAACAACAACAGGTGATGAAAACTCAGGACATAAATTTTTCTTCAAGGCCACCACTTCTTGCAATGAAGATTTTCGTGTACGATTACACGAGCGTTGGTTTTGCACCGTATGGCGAGTACTGGAGAAAGATGAAGAAAACTTGTATAGTGAATTTTCTAAGTGCCAAACATGTTCAGTCCTTTCGATCGCTTAGAGAAGAAGAGTTTTCGGGGCTTATAAAATGGTTAGACATACAAGCTGGAATTGGATCCCCTGTTAATTAGACAAAAAAGTTGCATTCAACTTTGTCTAGTCTTGTTGCTAGAGCAGCGTTTGGTAAAAGATTTAAAGATCAAGAAACGTTTATTTCACTTATTGATAAAGGTGGGAAATTGGCAGCAGGATTTAATGTAGCTGATTTTTTCCCTTCGTTTAAGTTGCTTCATGGAATTAGTGGAATACAGGGGAAACTTCAAAGTTTGCATCAAAAAGCAGATAAAATACTTGAGGATTTTATACTTGAACATATTGCAGCAGCAAGCAATGGTGTTGGTACCTCAAATGATCAGAACTTATTGGATGTCCTTTTAAGATTTCAGAAGGAAGAAAATCAAATAACTCATGACAACATTAAAGCAGTTGTCCTGGTAAGTTAAAGAATTTTCATAGTACTAGTGTAATTTAACTTGTTATATCAAGTTGGCTTCTTTTCTAAAATTACTAATTCCATTAGATTTTAAGTAATACCCACCGTGTAAAAATCAGATCATCTTTACCTGTTGTACCACGTAACATATCTTACTTACATGTAGATATCATTTGGATGACTCGATAGTGTAAACCATTTTTTTACACAGACGACATACAAAACCTATATGCATTCCACTAATTATGGGCAATTAGTTACCAGTAGTTGTGTTTTAGAACTTGATAGTGTTAAAATTGTTTTACACTATCAGTGTATAGAAGTCAAATTTATTTTAATTTGAGCAATTTCTTACTTTTGTATGTGTTGTTAGGACATGTTTGGTGCTGGAAGTGAAACATCAGCAACCATCATTGACTGGGCAATGGCTGAGTTGCTGAAGAACCCAAGTGTTTTAAATAAAGCCCAAGAAGAGGTCAGAGATTTGTTCAATGATAAAGGCTGTGTGGATGAGACATACTTTGATAACTTAAAGTACTTAAAATCAGTTATCAAAGAGACACTAAGGTTACACCCACCACTCCCTTTCTTACTTCCAAGAATAAGTAGGGAAAAATGTGAAATCAATGGCTATGAAATACCAGCAAAAACACAAGTGTTTGTGAATGCTTGGGCAATTGGAAGAGATCCGAGATATTGGGAGGAACCAGAGTGCTTTAAACCGGAGAGATTTCTGGATAATTCAATTGATTTTAGTGGAAATAATTTCGAGTACATTCCATTTGGTGCTGGAAGAAGAATATGCCCGGGCATGTCATTTGGTTTAGCAACTCTTGAGCTACCATTAGCACTTCTTCTTTACCATTTTGATTGGAAGCTTCCCGTTGGGAGGAGCCATCAAGACTTGGATATGACTGAGACTTTTGGTTTGTCTGTCACAAGAAAACTTGATTTGTATGCAATTCCTATAGTCTCTAGACCCTTCACCGTTTAATTATAAGGAAATCTCTCTCTCCAACAATTTAAAGAATTTTTACATTACCGGTGCAATTTAACTCCTTGAGGATAGAATTACACTATGGATTTAAGTTATATGCATTCACTGTATATATAATTTTTATACCATCAATTCATTTTAGCCGATTAATATTATATAAATCAACTGAATGTGGATGTCCCTTCCGTAACATCTTAGTTTATTTATGAATGTAGTGAATGAACTAGTTAATATCTTGGAACTTTTGGATGCAATTCTACCCTGTAATAAATGGTTAATTCTAGTCCTACAAACATACTTGAAGATACTTGAACACACTTGAAATAAGAAGAAAGTCTTCTCCTCCTCTCTGCATCTATTGTCTCATCTATCTTTTTTTATATTGTCTTTATTTGCTCTCAATTTATAACACATTATCAGCACGAAGCTCTAATCAACTGAGAAGGTTTCGGTATGATTTTTATTTTTGTGTTACGAACATTAAGCAAGATATATTTTCCAAAAGATTTACTTTAATTTGGTTCTTGGAATACATAATTATCATTCTGGTTACATTCAACTACATGCCAGCCTTGAACTTAATTATATCTTGAATTCTCAAGACATAAGCATGAAAATAATTAATGACAGTGATTGCTAAAAGTAGCTTTAATGAATTTGATATAGGTTGATTGGCTTTAGTCTTATAAATACAATTACATGCCTGTCATTAAATAATCTTACCTTGATCGCTATTATGTGTTTGAATATATGTGGTACGATATAAGAAAATTACCGTTCATATTTGGATTATTTTATTATTCATAAAATGCCAAAGTTATTTAATACAAGTGAACTACGATAGTTTACGATATGAGATTGCATATGTATTATTTTATTCGGTAGCTATATAGCCCGTGAATTAGCTGCTCAACTAATGATCACATGAAATCTTTGTGTGAAAAATATTTTTTTCTATGGTAAAAGACTCTACACATGCATGACTAAAATTTTCATTAATCTTTGAATGTCAGCAATTAATTGTATCTTAATCATTATTCATACTAAGGGAGTGATGATCATCATATTTATTTGGATATCAACATTAGATGTATCTTCATTAAATTTTAAAGGTTATAATATGAGATACATATCCGTTTCATTAGTAAATGTTACTTACGGAATTGTAAGAATTACGTGACCATTAGAGTGATAATATATATTTTTCATAAAGGCATATTATTGCTAACCATTTAACTTAATAACTGTTAAATTAAGTGATAATATGTTTATTAATTATGGTTGGTTATTATGATCACTAAAGTGAAAATATTTTCAAATGCTTACTATGATTATTACTAATGAACTGCTCTATTGGTTTTAGAAAATTATTATTTTTAAATTTTCTAATAATGTGAAAAAGTTATAGCTCACAGCTGTACAAGGAAAGAATAAACTTTGAAAGTCCTCATCAAATAAGCGGCAAGTTGTGTTTTCAATATTTTATGACATTCAATTATTCCACAAGATTGAAAATACATGAATATTAGTCTAAATAGATTTGAAATCAATTACGAGAATTTATAAGAAAATATTCTCTACTTTTATGGTCTTAAATGTGCTCCTAAAGCGGTATTTATGGGAAAAAATTGAAATATATTATGAGATTATTTTATGCTTAGTTGTGACTAAACAAAATTATGTTACATTCCTTGGAGTGAATGTGACAAATTGTGATAAACATTATATAAGGGTAAGACGGTGGGTTCAAGCCCAACGCACCATGAGGGTAAGACATCAGATTCATGTCCTGATGCACCGTAATGATAAGATGTTGGGTTGGGTTGGTTCTCAACATATTATGGCCTAACATGGCTTTATGAGGGCAAGACATCGAGTTCAAGTCCTGCTGCATCATGATGATAAGACGTTGGGTTCTAGTCCCAACGGATTATGGCTTAAAACTCCTTATATGGATAAGACATAGGGTTCGCGACCCGATGGACCATATTGATGATATATTGATGCTTAAGGCAAAATATGTCTATTTATGAAAAATTATGAAGCCCGTCCCATTGGATCTTCTCCATTCCGTGACGCGAATGTGGGAACGATAAATCAAAAGTCTAAAAGAAGACTAAATAATTATCTGGGCCGTATGAATGAACGTGGGGCGTGGCAAGGGACGAAATAATAATCGTCACCATGGTGGTAATTGTAAATAAGAGAACATTAAGTGTTCTCAGGAATAAGGTGAAGGTAATATTGGTCATCATGGTATGAAAGGACATTGGGCACATGACTTAGTGTCGTCCAAACATTTTGTCAAGCTTTATCAATCCTTCATCAAAAGAAAGGAAAACAAAGTTAAGCCACACTTGACCTTTCAAAATGATGTTGAGTCGGGGCCATATGAATAATTATGATAAATGCTGGGGCAAAATAATAAGTCCATATTGAAAAGTCATGAGGCATGTCTAGATGATTATAATTCATTCTAGAAGTGAATATGACCATATGAAATAAACTTATGAACTCAGAAATGCTCATGGTTGAATAAATGCCACAACTCACCTCTAGTGAAGGTTTGAGAATGAATTTCATTGTGTTGTCGTATTAATATGTCATTGGTCGCGTACATATCATACGCCAAAAGTATTTTGCCAGACCTCACTAAAAAATATTAAAAGGGCAAAATTCAAGCAAGATGAGGATCTTGTATATAATAATTTTGACCATGACTTTAATGACAATGACATTCTCTGTGAAAGAAATATCAGTTGGCATGATCGGTTGGTCATCCCGGTTCAAATGTGATGCGAAAATAATTGAGAATTCTCGTGGCAATATAAATTGAAAGAATAGAATATTCTTCACGAATTCTCTTGTGTTGCTTGTTCTCAAGATAAATTAATCGTTGTACTAGCTAGTGTATCCCCTAAATTTTGGAACGTATTAAAGGTGATATATATATGGGCCCAGTCACCTACCATGTGGACCGGTTTACTATTATATGGTTTAATAGATGCATCTATATTATGGTCACATGTGCATTTGGTATTAACTTGCTATTTGGTTTTTGCAAGGTTGTTTGATCAAATTGAGCACGGTTCCAAATTATGAAATTATGTTGATATTAATCTTTGGTTTATATCTATGTCGGTTTAGCATAAATTTTTTATGCCTCCAAATTATAGCTAAATCATTGGTTATGAGAACAAAAATCTCAAAAAGAAATTTGGTTTGAGATGTGTTATTTAATATATAGCAGCACTTGTACGCGTCAAGCCAACAAGTCGTAATAAGTTTCCATGTCACAGTTGATTTATGGTCAGAAATCAAATAATTCCCATCTTGACATTTGAATATGTGTTATATGATTCAATTGCTCCACCACAACACACAAAGATGGATCCCCAAAGAAGATTGAGAATATATATTGACTATCAATCTCCTTCTGTTATTAACTATCTGGAACCAATGACGGGAGATTTGTTTACGACCAAATTTGCTGATTGCCACTTCGATGAATCATTTTTTTCAATATCAGGGGGAAAAAATAAATAGCAGAAAAATGAGATAGATTGAAATGCATTATCACAATCTCATTTGGATCCTCGTACAAATCAATGTGATCAAGAGGTTCCGAAGATCATTTATTTGCAAGATATTGCAAATCAATTGCCAAACGTATTTGCTGATCAAAAACAAAATATCATGGCGTTCAACAATACAAACTATAGCGGCTTCAAATCATGCATATATCTTAGCCATTCATGAAGCTAGTAGAGAGTGGTTATGATTGAGATCATGAATCAACATATTTTGCAACTACATGGTCTTTCTTTGGAGAAAGATCCTAACAATATTGTAAGAAGAAAATACTGCTTGTATAGTTCAATTGAAGGGAGAATATATCAAAGGAGACAAAACAAAGTACATTTCACCGAAATTCTTTTTCACGCCTAATCTTCAACAAAATTGGGAGCTAGATGTTTACCAGATCCGTTCAAGTGATTTGAAAAATTTGTTCACTAAAGGCATTACCAACATCAAATTTTGAGAAGCTAATCCACAATCTTGAAATGCGTCGTTTCCGAGCTATCAAATGATGTTCTTATTAGGGGAAGTAAAATACGCGCTGCACTCAATGCGTATTACAAGATGTGTGTACTATTTTTCCTTCACTAAGGATTTTTTTCACTGAGTTTTTCCAAGTAAGGTTTTAACGAGGCATACTATAAATGGACATCAAAGGGAGAGTGTTACAAATCAACTGAATGTGGATGTCCCTTCCGTAACATCTTAGTTTATTTGGATCGAATGAACTAGTTAATATCTTGTAACTTTCGGATGCAATTCTACCCTATAATAAATGGGTAATTCTAGTCCTACAAACACACTTGAAATAAGAAGAAAGTCATATCCTCCTCTCTTCATCTTTGTTTACATTTCTTGTCTTATATTGCTCTAATTTTATAACAAGTTGGTATTATTCTTATTGTCAAGTTATTATATAATGATTGCCTGTGATGATTTACCTGTTAATGTAAGTCAATTTAACACAATGGTGTAAATAATCTATATAATGATAGTTCACCTGCCATAATCCATCAGTGACAATTTTTGAGAACAGAATTAGACCGAGTCCCCTGCTTTTTCTCTTTTAATTTTTCCTATTTGGGAAATCAGGTTGGACCCATTTCCCTATTTCCTTACAATTCGCATGACATTGTTTTGTTCTCAAACTGTCGTTCATATTGAGTTTTCAAAAGTCAGCCAACTTCTAATCACAAATTTTAATATGAATTACATCTAATTTTGAAAATAACATACAAACTCTCCCTGTGACTATATTTTTCATGATTTCATCCAATCTATTGCCAAAACATCAATGAAAAGATGGAATATGTCTAGTGATTATAGATTAATTTGGAATAATATTAATCATGTAGTTTCCTGATATAGAAATAGTAGCTGCTCTTAGCTTCTCCTCTCCTCTTAGTCAATGGATGCAGCCTTGAATTGGATCCATCTCCATAGACAATCGATGTCACACGCTACTCACAAACTTTTTAGAATTGTTCAATAAATTGAAACAAATGTCTTAGTCTCAACAATGTGAATGATACAAGACTATAGATGTGACTCTCCAAGTATGTTTAACCTTTCACTAGTCTAAAAAGTTTCACTAGTCTAAAAAGAATGAGAAAGGTATTTACTCTCGAGATATATATGTTTTTTGAGTTCTACCTGAACTATGCTAATTTCAAACTTTTTCGAGATATGCTTATCTAAAGTTTGACTTGGCAGTCCCAAATTTTAGAAATTTATCTAAAATTAATCTTTCGAAATCGACTTCGGAACTGATGTCCGTACTTTCTAACTTCAGACCCAAAATTTTCAATTTCAATCCTGTAAATATGAAATTAATTTAAAGCGCCAAACTATATGTGCACTTGAGCCTACACGTGCACCAAAAGGTCATGAAGGCTTATAGTTGAACATTTTGGGCCTAAGATAAAGATCTGTGGGCGGTTTCTAAATTCAAACAACTCCCTCAAGAATTGAAAAAAAAAATAATAATTCCAGCCTAGCTATTACTCCTTCTGTTCAAAATAAAAAAATAAAATAAAAAAAATGACTCCCTCTCTTCCCATATATGTGATATATATTTGACTCGGTATAAAGTATAATAAAAAAAAATAAACACTTCTGAAACTTGAAAATTTAAACATGCCTAATAATTAATACTTGTGTGGGCGCAAGACTCTTAAATTATTAGTATTATCTTAAAAGTATCATAACATTTGTATAGCTATAAAAGTTTCTGATTAAGGTGAAAATAAAAATTCTTCAGTTAGTTATTTCCAAATATAAAAACATGTCGTAATTTTAAAAAAGTACTAGTAAGTAAATAATGAGTATCACATATATATAAATCAAAATGGAGGAAGTAAAATAATAGTAATATGGTCCAGTCGAGCTAGGGTACACACGCTTGATGGTACGAATAGAAATTTTCCACACAATAAAGACTATAGTTTCAATTTTTACTGCCAGAGTTCCCCTAACCTTTCCTCTGTACTCTTAGGGGTCGTTTGGTAGATAGTCGAAATTATCCCGGGATTATAATCCGGGACTATTATCTTTATCATTGGGATTATTTTATCTGCTCCCAAAAGATGGTATAAAA
>NC_081350.1:51687160-51776034 GCF_029784015.1 Lycium ferocissimum | reverse complement strand
ATTTTTTTGAATAGTTTATTTTATTGTTTTTGACTAATCGCAAAGCTTTAGAATTTTTGGAATTGTTTTGAGCAGGTCGGGTTTTCGGAAAGCAACACAAACCGCAGGGGCCCATCGAAATATAGTTCAGCTGTCTCAAAAAAAAATATCGTGACATCACCCGCGATTCAAGCAGTCATGCCCCGCGAGTCGCAGTCTTGACAAGAAAAAAAAAAAAAAAATCAGGTGACATCACCTGCGAATCGCAGGTCATGCCTGCGAGTCGCAGGTACTGTTCGCAGGTCGTGACAGTAAAAAAAAAAAAAATAAGTTTTGATTTTCTTTATTTGTTTTTTCAAAAAGTTTTTTTTTTTTTTTTTACCCAGTCCCCACTCCTCCTCCTCCCCACCCCTCACCCAACCCCACCCCCCAAAGAATTTTACTCGTCCCCACTTCTACTCCTCCCCCCCCCCTCGCTCCCCCCCCCCCCCCTTCCCCCCAAAAAAATTATTTTAAAAAAAAAATTGAAAAGTTTTTCTTTTTGTTTTTTTTGCACCAACCCTTCCAAAAAATATTTTGTTTTAAAAAAAGAAGTTTTGAAAAGTTTTTATTTTTTTGCACCACCACCCCCACCACAAAAATGATTTTTCTTGAAAAGATGTTTTGAATTTTTTTTTTTTTTTGATTTCTTACTTCCCCCACCCAACCCAAAAAACATTAATTTTGTTTTAAAAAAAAAGTTTTGAAAAATTTTTTATTTTGGTTTTTTGCAACCCCCCCCCCCACGCCAAAAAAAAAAATCTTGAAAGGAAGTTTTGAATTTTTTTTTTTTGGGTTTAGGAAAAGTTTGGATAAAATCTAGGTTGTTGTTTTGTGTGTTTGTAGTGAAATAGATGATTTTCTGCCCCGGTATGGTTCAGGATTAGAAAATATATCCAACATATATTTTTTTGTTCTTGTCTTGGTATTTATAGTTTTAGAAGATAATTGTAGTTATTGCAACAAGTTTTACACTTTTTTTGCAACAAGTAGACAATCTATTGCAATAACTCACTTTATCTATTTGTTTCTCTTTGTAGAAGATATCTAAGATTTGTAGTTGTTACAACAAGTTCTACACTTTTGTAACAAGTAGACAATCTGTTGCAACAACTACTAACTGTTGACATAACTTGCTATTTAGTTCTCGTTTGTAGAAGATATCTACAGATTTTGTAGTCGTTGCAACAAGTTCTACATTTGTTGCAACAAGTAGACAATCATTGCAACAACTACAAATTTGTCGACATAACTTCAGTTATTTGATTCTACTTTTGTAGAAGATATCCTACAGATTTAGTTATTCAGTAACAAGTTTTACACTTGTTGCAACAAGTAGACAATCTGTTGCAACAACTACAAATCTATTGGACATAACTTCAGTTATTTGATTCTGTTTGTAGAAGATATCCAACAAATTTATAGTTGTTGAACAAGTAGACAATCTATTTATGAATCAGCAAATGTTGAGGAAAGATATAGTCAAATTGACAGCCAAACTGATAATCAATCCTTAGAAAGAGATGAAGAACCGAGCGAGAAGCAAGAGATGCAAATAAAGAAAGTGAAGAAGAACTAGAAGAAATGAAGAAGCGATGGAGATGGAGTAGATCAAGGAAATCGCTTATACCCCATGCGCTGCTGAACAAATTATTACTTAAGTTGTGGTATTTGGAGCCAAGGTTATCGCGTTGAACAATTTCTGTTTTTTTTTTTGTCCTTTATGTTATTTGTGAATGATGTTTATGAACTTATTTATTTTGATTAGTTGTGTTATTTGAAGCCAAGGTGGTTGTTGAACAATTTTTGTTTTTGAACTTATTTATTTTGCTTACTAATTGTTGCAACAAATGCATACAGTTGTTGAAAAAGTTGCAACAAGTTACTAATTTGTTTTAATAAGTTACTAGTCTGTTCCAATAAGTTACTAATCTTTTTAAACAAGTTGCTTAGTTGTTGCAACAAATTACTCACCTTGTTGGAAAAAATCAAACAATTGCTTAAATTATTGCAAAAAACTAAAAAATATGTCGCAACAGATCATACACTTGTTGAAGAAGTTGCAACAAGTTACTAATCTGTTTTAACAAATGGATCAGATGTTTAAGCAAGTTGCTTAGTTGTTGCAACAGATTAATCACCTTATTTGAATTATTGCAACAACTTACTCATATGTTACAGCAGGTATCTCATATGTTGCAGCAGGTATCTCATATGTTAAAAGAACTCCTCTATTGTTGCAACATATTCACGATATTGATCACATTGAACTCCTTTGTTTATACTGAATAACATTGAATTCATTTGTTTATCACTAAATATGGTTAAATTAAGTACTTCACATCAAATCACTCTAATGATCACTCGATTTAGGAAGAATACACTTAGAATTGCCCATCTAATCCATGAAATTACTATCTAATCCATTAAGGACGATAGTAGATATATACATTCATCACTAAAAATGGTTGATTTCCTTTATTTAACACTAAATATGAGTGAATCAAGTAGTTCGTATCAAATCACTCTAATGATCACTCGATTTAGTCCATAGTGACGTAGTAGATCATCTTTCCTGACTCAAAATATATCAAATTTATTAAGTAGTATACATTGACCACTAAATATCGTTGATTTCCTTTGTTTATCACTAAATATGGGTGAATCAAGTAGTTCGCATCAAATCACTCTAATGATCACTCGATTTAGTGTATACTGACTTAGTAGATCATCTTTATGACTCAAAATACTATCAAATTGATTAAGTATTATATATTGATCACTAAATATCGTTGATTTCATTTGTTTATCACTAAATATGGGTGAATAAAGTAGTTCGCATCAATTCACTCTAATGATCATTGGATTTAGTGCATACTGACTTAGTAGATCATCTTTCCTGACACAAAATACCATCAAATTGATTAAGTATTATATATTGATCACTACATATCGTTGATTTCCATTATTTATTACTAAATATCATTGATTCCCTTTGTTGATCACTAAATATGGGTGGATCAAGTAGTATCTGTTGCAACAACTATAATATTTGTCGCGAACAATTGTAGTATCTATTGCAACAATCAGTATTGTTGCAACAAATGACATAGTTGTTGAACAGTCCTTACTCTTGTTGATAAAACACAACAAGTTACCCAGTTTCTGCAACAAGTCACTCCACTTATCGAAAAACCCCAACATGTAACTTAGTTGTCGGCAACAAGGTCATTGCTATATTGCAAATGATTGCTTACTTGTTGAAAATCTTTTAGCAATGGATAAAACACAAGTTACTAGTTGTCAGCAACAAGTCCCGCTACTTGTTGGATAAAACTCAACAAGTTATAGAGCTATTGCAACAGATTCACTACTTGTTGGAAACTGTTCAGCAACTTATTAACAATAATACACGCATTTATGATTGGAGACGATCAACATATCATATAAACCAAGTTCACAAGCACCAAAAACATAAATTACCATTCTAAAAAGAACAACATTAAAATGTCATAAAGTTCCAACTGATAACTATTATTACAACACAAAGGCAATTAACAACTATGGAGCATTTTATTGACAACAACTATAAATGTTGGATATCTTCTCGCAAATGTAACCAAATAATTGAAGTTATGTCCAATAGATGAATGAGGTGTTGCAACAGATTGTCTACTTGTTGCAAAAAGTGTACAACTTGTTGCAACAACTACAAATCTGTTGGTTATCTTCTACAAACAGAATCAGATAAATACCAGGATAAGAACAAAAAAATCATCAGTTGGATATCTTTTGCTAAACCTTGAACCATACCAGGAAAATAACAGAAGAACCATCTATTTCACTACAAACACACAACAACAACAACCTGAATTTTATCCAAACTTTTTCTAAACCCCAAAAAAAAAAAAACAAAACTTCTGGAGAATGTGTGTTTGGGGGGGGGGCAAAAAAACAAACAAAACTTTTTTTTTAAAACAAACATTTTTTTTTGGAGAGGGTGTGTGGTAGGTGCAAAATAACAAAAAGAATGACTTTTCAAAAAACAATTTTTTAGGGCGGGGGGAGTGAGGGGGTGGGAGGAGGAAGGGGCTGGTGAGAAAACAAAAAAAAAAAATATCAATTTTTTTTAAAAAAAATTTTGTGTGTGTGTGGGGGGGGGTTAAAAAAATCCATTTTTTTTTTTAAAAGCCTCACGTTAGTATGTGCGAACTTGTCAGCCTCAATCACAAAGAGAAGTGGGCTCATTGAGAAACACATTTAGGGTCTGTTTGAAAGCCACCTAGTAATTGAAATTGGTGTAATTACTACCCCAAGAATTACACAAAACAAGATTACATATTAAAATTACAATTTTTTATAATGTAATTACAGGAAGGGGTGGGATTTAGAGAAAACAAAATAAAATAGTTTAATTTAAAAAATAAAACTTAACTATAAAAAATTTAAAATTAATATTTAAAAAATATGTGCCTTTATAAATGATATTAAATTCGCTATTTAATAACACATTGTTTCTTGAAAATAATGTTAATTAATAATCATATATTTGTAACTAATATTGTAAAAAATAGTTGATATATAATTTCAAATTAATAATATTTTTATTTTAATTGATTATAAAACTTAAAAGAATACTTTTTTTTTTGTGAGAACATCAATTTTTTGAAAAAAATAATATTTATAAATATAATGCCACAATATTATTCAAACGTTTAAAAAAAAATTCTATCAATTATAAGTGAAAAATAAACAACAAGTAATGTGAAATAACAAGTCAATAGTAATAAAGCAAATAAATTAAAGTCGAAAATATAACCTAAATTCCAAATCCAAAAGAAATTTTTTTAACATAATACTCTTATGTCAAATTCCGACATTACATAAGTAAGTTCCAACGTAATATAAGTAAATACTCCTATAATTCAAAAGAAAGGCAAAATATAAGTCTATAACCACATTCACAACGAAATTCTACTTTAATAACGCCACTCATTATATGCCAAATTTGTTAATGACTCATTCTTTCTAATATTAAGAGATGTAGTTCCAAAAATTAGAATAATATGCTAAATAAATAAAATAAGAAAATAAAAAATACGAGTAATTACATGGAATACGCAAGAAGAAAGATTGAAGAAAAGAAAGAAATATAAATAATATAAAAAGAATATATTTTAAAAAAATAACAATAATTAAAAAGTAAAAATAAAAAATAAATTAATTAATAGAAATAAAAAAATAAATTAGAAAAGCAAAGAAAAATAAATTATAAAAGCAAAGAAATTAAAATAAAATAAAAAATAAATTAAAAAAGAAAAGAAATAAAATAAAATAAAAAAAAATAAACTAAAAGAATCAGTAATTACAAAAAAGTAATTACACCCAATTCTCAGCCTCCCTTGAGAATTGGAGAGTGTAATTACACCCTATCAATTACACCCAATTTTCACCTAACTCGAATTACCTGGTCAAACAAACAGACCAAATCATGTAATTACACCCAATTACATCTAATTCCAATTACCTGGAGGGCTTTCCAAACAGGCCCTTAAGGACACTAGTAAACTTGAATTAAGGAGATTGGACGTAAAAGGAATTCTTTCAAAAGGGCTTGGTTTTCTTGGTAAACTGAATCAAATGTACAGCCAGAAGATGCTGCATGTACCATCTAAGAAATCTGAAATTCCAATATTGCCCTTGGTAGTCATGCTCTTCACAACCTAACTCAAAAAAAAAAAAAAAAAATGACATCCTGTGAAGTGGGACCAACTTGCGTATTTGGTGGAAGGAGCGCGGGGTGCAAACCTGTCTTTTTCTTTCTCGTATTTTCTTTCGTGTAAACCTGTCTTTTTCTTTCTTGTATTTTCTTTCGTGTAAACCTGTCTTTGTGTCTTTTTGTTTCTAGGTGCAAACCTGTCCTTGGGGTCTACTTTTCTCTCAAATTTCATCATTTCTCCTCCACATGTAGAGAAACACAAAGGGCAGAGAGAAAATGGCAGATACAGAGGTGGACTTTGTGATAGATTACTTGACGCAGCTATTGCGGGAAAACACAGATCTAATTGCTATGATAGAGGATGATGTGAAGTCTCTCCTTGGTGATCTGAAGCATTTGAAAGCCTTCCTCACAGATGCCAGCAAGAGCCGTAGCCGCAGTGAAATTCTTAAACTCTTGGTTAAAGAGTTGATCGCAGCAGTCTATGGAGCTGAAAATTCCATAGATAAATTTTTGATTGAGGTCAAGTTACACCAGGAAAAAAGACGCATAATAAAGGTTATGGATCAAGTTACACTTGTTAGAAAAGCTAAGAACTGTTCTGCAGAGATCAAATCCATCAGGGAGAAGTTGAAAGAAACTAAGAGAGACACTGCTTATGGCCTTTCTATGTCTCTTCAATATGAAGATCCAAAACGCTGGGCTCCGGTGCTTAAAAGGGTACGCACGCATCTTTCTATTTTCTTTTCCTTCTTTTACTTTGTTGCTTAAGACTGAGCTAGCTTTTGGAGCAGATTTTGAAAATTTATCTTCAAAAATCTGTTTGGCCATAGATATTGAAAATCTGTCTTAAAAAAATTCTCAACTTTCCAAAAACTGAACAGTTTCAAGTTTCAAAAATCACAACTTCAAAAACTCAAGTTTCAAGTTTCAACTTGGCCAAAGGATAATGGTCAAAAACACACCTCAACTATCATTTTTTTTCGGAGTTTCACACCCCAACTATCCGTTGTTCCCTTTTCCTATCTAAACTATCACCACCATCTATGTATTAAAACATATCATCATAGTTGGTCTCATCAGTTTTGAGGTGTGTTTTCCAATAGGTGTAATTTTATTTTTTCTTTTGGTGTTAATAGGCTCAAAGTTTTGTGATTTTGTGTTAGAAAATATAGTTAAGTGACCTTGGTGGAAAAAAAAAAAAAGTGATTGTTATCTATGAAATGTAACCCAAAAAAATGGTATGAGAAATTTGGGTAAACGATCATATATCTTGCTCTGCTATCTAGTTCCTTTAAAACGTGCGTCTTGGTTTTCAATGTTGCTTAAACTCATAGATCTAATCTCAATTGTTCATTTTTCATCTCAGGCTCCCGTACCAGAGGAGGATGATGTAGTAGGCATTGATGAGGATGCTGCTAAAATAATCACACGTCTTTGTGAAGGATCAGCTGATCTAAAGGTTATCCCGATTGTGGGGATGGCAGGTCTTGGGAAAACAACTCTCGCAAATAAGATTTTCAACGATTCTAGGGTTAAATGTGCGTTCGACTATCACATCTGGGTATATGTCTCTCAATTTTACAACCGAAGAGACCGATTTCTTGACATTATCGACTATTTCACCAGTTTCACTGAACAATATCGATACGTGACTGAGGACGCTCTAGCTGAAAAAGTACGCAAGCATTTGCTGGGAAGAAAATATCTGATTGTCTTGGATGATATATGGACAATTGAAGCTTGGAATGATATCAAAATTGTTTTACCCGACAACCAGAACGGTAGTGGAGTCTTGTTGACCACTCGAGACAGCACATTGGCTGATCGTTGTAGCAATAATTGCCCTTATTATTTAGGTTTCCTAGCAGAAAGTGAATGTTGGGAGTTACTACAAAGGAAGGTTTTCCACAAGAAAACATGTCCCCCGGACTTGGAATTTCTCGGGCAGCAAATAGCTAGGCAATGTATGGGGCTACCCCTTGCAATTTTGGTGATTGCAGGAGCCCTAAACGGGAGAGGCAAGACAGTAAGTGAGTGGCATAGAGTTTGTCAAGGTATGCGTGAAGGCACTAGTGGTCGTTATTTTCACCTGGGGTCCTATAACCCGGTGAAGTTGAGTTATGATTGTTTGCCTTTCAACTTGAAGGTTTGCTTCTTATATTGCGGTGCTTTTCCTAGAGGTTTCGAGATCCCTGCTTGGAAGATAGTCCGGTTGTGGATCGCCGAAGGGTTCATTGGAGCCCAAATGAAAATAAACCTTGAGACTGTAGCAGAGGAATACTTGGAAGAACTTGTCAGCAAGAACTTACTGATAGTAACGAAAAGGACCTCCAACAGCCAAATAAAAACATGCCGCATGCATGACATAGTACATGAGTTCTGTACTCTAGTAGCTCGTGAGGAAAATCTTTTCAAAGAAATAAAACTAGGCATTGAGCAATCTTTCCCTAGAAACCAGGAATTAGCTACCTTCCGCCGCCTTTGCATTGATTCTTCTGTTGAAAAATTCTTCTCTACGAAGCCTTATGGTGACAGCATTCGGTCATTCCTATGTTTCTCCTCTCAAAAGGAGAAGATTACGATGCCCGCATTGGAGTTCAAGACGATCCCGAGATCCTTTCCACTACTCAGGGTGTTTGACATTGAGTCCATCTCATTCGATGACTCAGAGATCTTCCACAAACAGTTTATTCAGCTATATCATTTGAGATACATTGCTTTATCAAGTGACTCATTAAATATCCTCCCAAAATTCATAGGGGACCTGTGGAATCTACAAACGCTCATAATTTGGACTGCACAAGAGACTCTGGACATACGAGCAGACATATGTAACATGCCACAACTTAGGCATCTTCACACAAAGGCCTCTGCTAAGTTGTGTCCCTCTGCTGCCGCAGAAACAAAGAATCATGGTGCTTTACAAACCCTTACTACAATAGAACCTGAAAGCTGCACAGAGCATGTGTTTGCAAGGTGTCAAAATCTGAAAAAGTTGGGTATTCGGGGGAAAATAGCCAATGGGCTTGGGCGATTAATCTTGAATGCTAACAAGTTAAAATACCTTGAAAAATTGAAGCTAGTGAATGATTTAGCAGGAGGGACGTTGCATCTTCCTTCAGAAAATATACTCCCCGCGAGTTTGAAGAAGGTAACTTTATCAGGTACCATGTTGGAGTGGGCTGATATGGTTATACTTGAGAAATTGCCAGCCCTTGAAGTCCTCAAACTGAAAAAACACGCATTCACGGGGGATTGTTGGGAGTTAAAGGATAACAGTTTTCCTCATCTTAAGGTATTGTGGATTGAACAGACAGACCTAATTACCTGGAAAGCTTCTAATCATGTCTTCCCGAGGTTAGAGAAGCTTGTTCTTCGTCATTTAGACAAGCTTAATGAAGTCCCTATAGAACTTGCCAAAACGGGGAAGCTGCAAATGATGAAACTGGTGAAGACAACCACAACAGCGGTTGAATCTGCCAGGAAGATAGAGGCCGAGCGTGAAGAAACGGGTGACACTGGATTGAAGCTAGACATCTCTGATGGCAACTAGTCAAATCTCTTCCTTCAGAGGTCAGACCATTACTTTCTTATGTTTTGTATGCATCTTTTAGTTTCATCTGTTTAAAGATTTCTCATCTCAATTTCTAAGACGTGCTTTTCGAATATAATCGGTTATGATAGTTTTCTACAATTCGTTGGTTTCGTTTGATCCATGGGAAACTAATTGGTTCTGGATCATTTATGCCTCAAATTTGTTCCCGCAGAACAATTTTGTTAAGAGAATTATGATATTAATTTCATATCAAATACCTTAGTGTTTCGAAGGAAAATATTTGATAAACATATTATCCAAAAAAAAACGTGAAGGACAATATGTTACATCAAATAGGGGGAAAAAAAAATATCATGAACATGTTATAGTTATTTTCACTAAGTTAATAGTTAATACGCCATTTCACCAGAGGGGGGACTTGGCTTCTATGGTGTCGAAGTCCTAAAATTAAGAATCTCAATCAGTTAAGCACATTAATTGTAGACAGCAGCATTAATTCATGTTGGTAATTTAGTATTGTGAAGGCCAAAAGCATGTGATCAAGTTTCCAATAAATGATACTTCCTCCGTCTCATTTTAACTGTCGCTTTAGCTTAAAAATTTTGTCCCAAAAAAATTGTCAATTTAGGAATTCAAGATTAAAGATGGTACTTGCTTTTAAAGAAATAGTTCTTTTTAAGATTGCTCAACTCGTACAAAAACACTAGGTGATATCTTCCATCTGTCCTAGCCTTGGTGGATAGAGTTTTTCCTGGTACCGGTTGTTGCTAATGGGAGGTGACAAGTATCCCTTGGAATTAGTCAAGATGCGCTCAAGCTGGCCCGGACGCCATGGTTATCAAAAAAATATATATATATATATATATATATATATATATATTTTTCAATTCTCAAAAAGCATCTATAGGAGTAACTTAGTACTCCCTCTGTTTCAATTTATGTGAACCTATTTACTATTTAGTCCGTGCCAAAATGAATGATCTCTTTCCTAATTTGGAAATAAATTTACTTTATGAAATGATTTATAGCTACACAAATAGTCAAGACTTATTTTGAACCAAAAGTTTCAAAAGTCTTCACTCTTTCTTAAATGTTGTGCCCAGTCAAATTGGGTTCACATAAATTGAAACGGAGGGAGTATATTATACCTTGTATTTATTGTTTTTGTGAAAATAGCTAAAGCGACAGTTAAAATGGGACGAAGGGAGTATACGAAAGCACATAAATAAGTTGTTTATCAAGAAAATTACAGGAATAGGTTCTTAACTTTGACACGACATATTATCAAAATATAATTTCTGAGAAATCAGATTTTTTTTTTTTGATGGGAATATTACAGTTCATGAGATGTTGATGAGTGAATCAGTATAGTAGCAGTAAAGCTTAATGAAATAACGCTCGTCTTCCTTCACAATTGTAAGTGATGAAGATTTTATACATGTGAGTGTTTCTTTATCAAAAAAGGAAGTTTTTACTCATAAGAAAATGGATAGTATTAAGTTTAGATTTTCAGTACTATGGTTTCTCTTTCCCCATCTTTTTTGGTTAATGTGATCTATGGGCTCATAGTTTCCAATTATTTGACTATTCTTTCACCACAATCCTAAAATTACTCACACTGAGAATTCAACTGAAATTTTTTGTTGTATTGTTCCTGTGAAAATGGCATTTAAGGCCTCGACTATTTTCTTCATGATTCTGTTAGGAGCCTACTTTTACTGTTTTGCCAATTGGACAAACTGAGCTGGTATGTTTTTCCTATGTATGTGGAGAAGCGCGTGCTTGCATAATGAAGTTTATGCCCATGACTATTTCTGAAACTTGCTAATTGTGAGTTGGCTTTGATCATTTTGCCAAGTATAGAAGTGGTGGGTTGGAGGCGCATCAGCGAGGTTGTTGTCATGAGTGAGTCTCATGTTTGGAAGTGTAAAGTTGTATAATGAAGTCTTTTACTCTCTTTCCCCTTCCTATTCTCTTGATTTTAAATTTAGTTTGATTACTCATTAACTCTGGAGAAATTATCTTCTAGATGTCAAATTATCAGTATCTGAAGCTTGCATGCTAAAATTTTATTTTAGGAGTTGTGGTTAATGAGGATGTTTCACTTGCTTACACTGACTACACTGCATTCCTTTATTAACTCTATTTGTTCCGTCAAACTTTCAAGTTTTCATCTGAATGTTGTCTCGTTAATAGTGTTTGTCCTCCTTGCAGCTCTCGTCAAGCCTTCTTTTGGTGTTGCTTGCACTTTGCTAGTATTCTCAGAGGCTCTGTGTCAGTGGGGTTCTGGCGTTGAAGTTTCTATACGCATTGGCTGTATCTGGATCGTTGTGTGGGTGTTATCAGATGCAGTTTCCTATATTCTCCTACTGGTTGGCTTTTTCTAAAGATCAAGACTCCTATTGGCTTGCATTGTATTTAGCACTATTTCGTCATCCTTCTCCTAGAGGTGTACCTAATGTTATTGTTCATAGCTTGCTGCGTGACTGATACTTTGGACCTTGTCTCTTCCTTGTACTGTCTTGTGATTGGGATTAACGCGCTCTTATGTTTCTTCTTGTTTTCGTCTGTGTAATGAATTTTATAGTCATGGTGGAAGGTGGTGGTTGAGGGAGCTACCACGGTGTGGGTCATCAAAATGGGCTAGTTAAATGAGATTGAGGCTGGACAAGTCAAAATGGTCTGAGCTAATTAATGGGTTGAGCTAAGATTGACCAAAAATTTATTTGGGCTGAAATGGGCTAAAATTGGAGTTGATTTTCTTGAAGCGTCTATTTTCTACGAAAACATTTTTGAGGGAAATTTTTTTGCGGAAAATATTTTTAAAAAAATATGTCTCATGGAAAATATTTTCTTTCGTATCAAACACACCCTATGAGATACATGATATAACAAAGGTGAATGCATATAAAAAAATAAAGTAAATCTTAAAGATAAATTCAAATTAAAATAAATCTTAAAAATGCGCTAGTATTGGGCTAGCATTGAGCAACATACGATTGTCCTTCAAAGGCAATTCAAATTAAAATAAATCTTAAAAATGGGCTAGTATTGGGCTAGCATTGAGCTAAGTTAATGATCACTTGGGTCATTTGCACGATTGTCCTTCAAAGGCACTGGTCTTTAATTTTTGTACCTCAAATTGTTGGTCTTTAATTTTTGTCCTTCGCTTAATATTTTGGAGTTTTGGGTTCGAATCTCGATTTAGTAAAAAAAAAAAAAATTCACAAGGCAGAGGTTTGTGGCAAAATTAAGCTTATTCAGGTAGAGATTTGCCATAAGGTAAGCTTTTACCCAAAATTAGGCGCCAGGCAAACCTCTGCCTTAGGCCTAACTTTTTCAGGCAGAAGTTTGACTTAAGGTAAATTTCTGCCTAAATAGACCTAATTTTGATTCAAACTTCTGCCTTGCGATTTTTAAAAAAATATTTGACTGAGTAGGGGTTCGAACTCGAAACTCATGGGTTTTTAGGCAAAGGCCAAAAATTAAAGATTTCAAATTTGAGGGATAAAATTAAAGACCAGTGCCTTTGAAGGGCATTACGCAAAAAAAAAAAAAATGCTTTAATATGAGTTATATTGGGTTGAGCTAAAATCAGCGCAATGCGAAATTATCTTAAGTTTAATCCATAAGATTTTGGGCGGGTTGGGGGACCATCAACTTCTAGGCCATATTTAACACCCTTAATTGGGGGCGGATTTAGAGGGTGTTCACCCGAACACCCTCGGCAAACAATTACAGTGTATATCTGTGTTTATGTACATATATTAACTTTGAATACCCTTAACAAATAGAAAAGGTTAGCTCAAGCGGTTCATGATATTCAAATTGTGTCTAACGTTCTAGATTTGATTCCCATCGACCACATTATTTTTTAAATTTAGCTTTTATTATTTTTTTGAACTCCTAAATGAAAAATTCTGGATCGGCCACTGCCCCTGACCACGACCGTGAAAGGTTAGGGTTTTTTGTGTAAACTCCACTGCTATGAGCCTATGACTAATGGCCAGTGTATTTGTGTGTATGTGAATGTATGCTGCCGGTGAGAGAATTGTGTGGTCCGCCGTAGCTCATACTTTACCTAGATGGCTATTTTGATATGGAGTTTATTAAAAAAAAAAAAAAAAAAAAAACTTGGTAGCTTTCGGTTTTGGATACTAGTTAACTTCTCCTTCACTTTATCAAGTTAAAAATAAACTTTCTTCTGTTTTGCTTTTTTGAAATTTGTGGTCTAAATTAAATTATAAATATTTATATAAATTGAGAGATTAGAGGATTATCACTATTTGAATTTTGCTATTAAATTTATCCTATATTTGATTGGATGTATTAGCTTAAACAATATTGTTTTTATACCAAAATATTTTTTGGTAATAAACTGTGAACTACTATCATTAACAAATAAGACATTACACCATCGAGTGCTTCTGACAACCTTTTTAGGAAGGGTGCTAGAATAGTGCTCCCAATTAATTTTTAACTGTAGTTGAAAAGTTTTTGCAAGTTTATTTCCTTTGGTACAACTTCAGACAACCGCGTCTGAAGGTTGGCAACTTCAATCCGCCTATGAATTGTGGCCTTGTGTGGCCTTGTGAAGGTCAAATATCAGACGTTTTCGTATAAAGCTTGGTATGACTTGTCAAGATAAAGTTCGTATATTTTTTTACTGAAGTACAGGTAAAAATTGGCTAAAATTTTAGTCATGTGTGTTTGAATTATTTTCTTCGAATTTCAAAAAATTTGAAACATAAATTTCATATATCATAAACAACAAGCCCCAACCATCAATATGTCAAATAAATACTCTCCCGTCATAATTTATGTGATATAATTTGACTAAGTGCGGAAGTTAAGAGAGAAAGGAAGAGCACAAGTTTCATAAGTCTTACTTTCTTTTTTAAATTGCATGTCTAGTCAAATTATATCACATAAATTAGAACGAAGAGAGTAATTAATAATAAGAATAAAATATTTATAAGATGGCAAATTAAATTATATCTTGATTTTTTAAATTAGACAAATAAAAATAGATATATCTATTTTTAATATACTAACTAACAAGTGAAAATGGGTGAGAGGCATGCAATTTAATATATACACGTAATTTGGGCCCCCCAAAATTACCGGTAGCGGTTTCATTTTTTTGCGCGGATTGCCCTTCTTTTGGGGTGGTCTTTAAATTTTGCCTCTCATATTGTGGTCTTTAAATTACGCCTCATATTGTCTTTGTGTCTTTAATTTTTAGTTCGTGTTGCAACACGAGCGTTCACGCAGAGATATCATCGAGGTTACGGGTTTCGAACCCCCGGCCTCAAGCATAAATAAAAAAAAAAAAATTGCAAGGCAAGGTTTTTTGGAGTCGTGTGTATGCGGACCGGCATACACTTGTAAATTAACAAAGTTATGCGGACCGGCATCTTATACCTTATGGGCGGACTTAGCATAAATATGCGTCGGCATAACTTTGGTAAATTCTTAACAAGTTTATCTTGAATACGACATACTGGGCAAACTTTAATGGGCAAACTTTTAGTTAAGCCTTAGCTAAAAGTCTTTTCTGAATTATACGCTTGTAGAAATGACTTTTAGTTAAGACACTGACTAATTAAAAGTATGCCCCATGAAACATGTAAAAGTATGCCTATAAGGCGGAACTTTTTCCTTAAGGCATAACTAAAAATTTGCGTTATAAGACAAAGTCTATGTCTTAAGGAAAAGTTGTCTTTAGGCATACTTTTAGTTATACCTTAATTAAAAGTCTCTGGTATAAAGCATAATTAGGAAAAGACTTTTAGTTAAGGCTTAACTGGCCAAAGTTTGTCCATTAAAAGTTTGCTCATAAGTATCTTTGAATACGCAAAGGCATGAAGAATTATCAAGTTATGCGGGCCCGACATCTTAAATCTTATAAGGCATAAATATGTCGAAGTTCGGCATAAACTTGATAATTCCTTCAAGTTTATGCGGTGGGCATATGGCTAAATTTAAACTCTATTTTAATTTTTTTTAATTTTTTGAATTTGAGTGGAGATTCAAACCTGAAACCCATGAGTTCTGGTGAAAGGTAAAATTTAAAGATTTGATATATAACAGGTAAAATTTAAAGACCAGCCCAAAAGAAGGGCAATTCGCTAGGGTTTCATGCTTTAGCCGCCTTGTTCCATTATTTCAATCGCGGACTTTTTCACCTAGCATTTTTTTTTTCTTCATACTGAACCAAGCATTGACCAGATGGTGCTCCGGTCAACCGCGGAAAGGCTTCAGAGTTTAGTGTTAGCAGAAGAAACTGCACTGTTGAATCGATCGGCTAACGGAGATTTGAATGAGATACTACGACAGCTAAACCGGATCCAAGTATTGTTGAGAGGGCGTACACAACACAAAGACAGCGAGAGGAAAATTGAAGAGCTCAATTATCAAATCGAGGATGTCATCGAATCGTTTCGTGTATTGGTAAGATCATCAAAGACATGGGGACTTAATGGCATCAAAATGATTTGGTTGCGAAAGTTCCGTCTTCGTTTCACTTTCCGGAAGATAAGGTCGGAAATCACGAGCATCATCGAAAAAATCGAATGTAGCAATTTTCCTGTAAAAGCCAGCTCCCCTGATCTGCAGCAAATCAACAAGAACTTATTTACAGAAGACCTTAAGCAAGTGCTTAAATTTCTGTTATCCGATGATGTGTTGTCGTCGTCGTCGTCCTCCTCCTCGTCTCGCATTAGGGTCCCAGTCATCACAATATGTGGAGCTGTTGGCTCGGGGAAGAGTACTCTTGCTCAAGTAGTATACGAAGACCCAAGCATTGTTCCCAAGTTTCAAACTCGCAAATGGATTAAAGTTCCCCACGACCACGAGTTTGAAATCGGATACATACTTGGACAAATAATTGATCGTGGGGATGATTGGGTGTCATACAGCTCCGAAGAACAATTGCATGAACGAGTTAAGAAAATACTTAATTCTAAGAGGCGCCTAATTGTCCTGGATGACATACGGTCCACAGAAGCTTGGGAGACCGTGTGTAGAATATTGGTAGAATTAGACAAGGGTAGCTGTGTACTTGTAACCACCCGGGTCGGATATGTAGCCGAATACATATCGCAAAACCAGTTTGTGCATTCAATGACGCCCTTGAACGAGCGCGATAGTTGGGATTTGTTCACCAAGGTGTTCTCTCACCCGGATCCATCAGGTCAGTTAATTTTAGTTAATTTTTACTGATGTAAGTCATTTTCCCCCTGTAAAATGTAGGAGTACCTTATTTGCTTGCATTTTCTATTTTATCTAGCTAACCTCACAGTGTCAGAATCTCCGTCTGACGGTGACCGTAGTAGGCGTGCTCGATTATCCTTCTTTACCGATGGAGCCACTACTTCAGATACAGATACAGGATTTGAAGGACAGGAGCCATCGGCCATGGAAACTGATAATAGAGGTACACATTCTGTTTGATCGACTGTTTTGTGTTAATTCCATTAAATTTACGATATCTTTTATTTGTACATGCGAAGCCAATCTACAAATTGAAGTACGTGTAATTCATTTAGTTTTTCCTCTCTTAATCGGATGTGGATCTAGAATTTAAGTTTGACGGGTTCAACCTTTTAAGATTCTTAGCACTAAATTCGTTATATTTTTAAAATTATGAGTTTATATCTATTATTTCTTGCAATTTTCGTGATTCTTACACTTAGTAGGCGTTCGGCCATAGATACCAAAAACAAATTCACTTTTTTTGGAATTTTTGAAGTTGGAGTTGTGTTTGGTCATAGTTTTTGAAATTGTAGTTTTTGGTGAAATGTAGTTGTAAAAAAGTGAAAGAAGTGAAATTTTTTTAAAAAATAAGTTTTTTGAGTTTTTGGTATTTCGGAATACAACTTCAAGTTGTATTCAGAATATTTATGGCCAAACGCCCAAAAGTGAAAACAGTGAAAAATTTTCCGGAAAAAAGTGAATAATTTTTATGGCCAAACGGCACCTTGGATTTTGTGTTTCGCGTCGAAATTATTGGGTTCAGATGAACCCCGATACCAATGCTCTACATTCGCTTATGCTCTTAATTCATATTCTATATGAATACATCTATGCCATCTTCTCTACATCATCATATTATACTAAAAGTTGGAAGTCCTTTAGTACAAAGTTGATTTACTAAAATGTACTTAAAATATTAAACAACAATTCTACCCTTCACCTATAAGTAAAATTACATTCCATTAAATAATTTTTTAATACTACTTAATGCCCTCATTAATGAAAGAAATAGTCCCCAAAGTCCTCTTTTTCCACAATCTCTTTCTCTTCTTCCCTTCTAATGAATTTCCCCTCCTCCTTTAATTCCTTTATTACATAAAATTTCAGTTATATTTTTTTCCTATTCTTTCAGTTACAATTTCATGCATTCACCACTTAATTACAGAATTTGACTGGATTGTTAATCATTAAATTTGAACACCACTATATAAAGAGAGAAAATATATGCATACTAGTGAAAAAAGACTTTGTTAGATTTATAATTCAACTTTTTCCGATATTCAAATATTATATTGAAAAGAATCACAAAAAATATCTTCAAAGCATATCCTTCAATTTTATTTAAAATAAAGAAGTGAAAATAGAAAATAAATAAGCATGAATACGCAACAACAGATCGCCTAAAACAAAAATCTCAAAATATCCGATGTGTCCAAATCAATAGATTATGGGTTTTTGAGTCAATAAGAGGAACAAACTATAGGTAACAAAAAAAGATGTTGCTGTATTTAACCGATCCTAAAACTATACTAATAGTTCTAATCAAACAATTAGTTGCAAAATGTATCATATTACGTAAGATGTAATTTACTTTCAAAAATACTCTATTCTTGTTTCATAAAAAATCGTTTGTCCACCGACATGCTTAATTCTCCCTTTAAAAGCTTCACTTGACCAATGACAAACAAATCAATTCCATGGTACAAGTGATATTAAAAATTCTTTTTGACTCATAGATTTAATTTTTTTTTTTTAAAAAAAAAGATATAAAGAAAATCAAAAAGCTTTACTGATAGGTAATTTTCTTGTGAGACCATCCTCTTAACATAGTTGATTTTGTTCGCCTATTACTAAAGGCCCATCATTAAGCTCCTCAAATGCAAATGAAGCATTACTAAGTGTTGCCTTATCCTTTTGTGCTTTTACTGAGATGAGAGTAAACCAAGTGTCTGAACAAAAAAGGAAAAAGAAAAAGAAAAACATAAAATCTAGAAATGGTAGGCAAAGAAAAGATAAAGAAATTTGCTAGATGGTCAGCCTTTTGTTTCCGATATACCTGAAGCATCATTATTGTCACACAGTTTGTGACTTGTGCCTTGAAGATAGTCTTCCTACACACTTGAGTTGGATATGACTCTAACAATTGTGCTCTTGGAAGAGGAATATTATATATTTCCTCAACATTTTATCAACTATGAAACCGTTTCAATAAAAAATAAATCACATATTTTGTCCTGCACAGTATGTAATGAGTGAATCAGATGCTACTTTTATTGACCTTTATGTGTTGATGTAGTACAAAATGTAAATAAATAAGGGGTGATCTACTATAAGTACCTTTAAACATCCCTTTGATCATTATATTTAGGAAGAATCGCTGCTCATGTTGCCAAGGTAAAGCATTTCGGATGAGGCACGAACAGATCGCCTCCCCTCCTTCCGAACCTCCTCATGCTTTGCTTAACTGTTTACCCACCCCCTCTTAACATTTCCACAAAAAAGTGACTTTGCCACCGTTTCATATTGTTAAAACTGACTATCATTCTCATCTCCGTTGTGAAAGATGCTCTGCATGTGTTGTTTATAGAAACCTCAAAAATAGATACCGAAATGGTGGGAATTAAAATGACCAGTTTTTAGAATAGGGAAGGTTCAGGAAACGGCTAAATGATTAAGAGAGTCAAAAGACAAAACTGATCAGTATCAGTTTTTTTTATTTTTTTTATTTTTAAAAAGCATAGCACATCTTTAATTTAATTAAATAAATAGGGAAAAGGTTAAAAAAAAGGAGAAAAAAGATAATTGTGTTTCTTGGCCATAGAGAGGTGCCACATAATGTCGTCTATGCCTAGCTTTATATTAGATATAGATACTATTTAGCTTTTCATTGTGATAAAATTTAATCATTGTCTAGTGTGGATGAAGATAAACAGTTAGATGCACAAATGAGGTCAGGAGATCAAGACTAACAATCCAACACTATTTTGAATGGTTTTCACACGTTTTACATTTCATGTATGTGTTTTTTTTTTTTTTTTTTGATTAATTCTTTGGGTTATTTTACTAAAGTGCACAATGTTTAGTTGACACTCCAATTTAGCGTTTTACCTTCTTTTTCTCGATGCCAAACATTATTTGTTTGACAAATAAATTTCCTTTACTCATTAGAGATCATTGTTCTGTTAATTTGGTGTGTTGACCCTGCTACATATGCAATAAACAGGTTAGTAGAATTTTCTTTGATATTGAATGAGTGTCTTCATCTTTTTTTAATTGCTTTTTGACTGATATATTTGAGTTGAATTATTGTGTTTGAGTCATTTTTATTATAGAGCACAAAACTCCTTTCTCCTCTCGTGCATAATCTTTTGCGGGGTTTTTTCCGCTTCTTGCTTCTGACTTATCATATAATTAGTTTAATACTTTGCGCTTCTTGTTCGAATTATGAATTAACTATCCAACCATGTGGATCATAGTTAAGAAAACTTTGTCAATGAAATTAAGGTAAATTGGTTGAAGTCGAAAAGAAAATGACAGGTTTGAAAGAAAAAAGAAAGAAAAGGCAAGGTTTAATTAAGCTATGAAAAGAACATGTAAAACAGAATAGTGGACATGCAGTTTTGGCATTTCTTCCCAAATAATTCAGACACTCCTGCATGAGACCGTGCAACGCACGTATCCAGAAACTAGTATATATATATACACACACTATTCTATCATAAGTGGGAAGCTACAAAGTCAAAGTTGAATTATCAATATGCCCATTAATAGTTGATCGACCATTTTACCTTTCAATTAAACGTTTCTCCTAAAACAAAATTATCCTTTCAACATTTATGTATAAACTAGATATGGATGCCTGTGCTTCGCACGGGGTCCCAATTATAAAAGCGGCAAAAAAGATGAACTTATTTTTAGAATTTTAAATATTTTTTCTTGTTACTTGCGAATATTTGTGTTTGCTCATAACATTAAAAGTCTAATAAATTAAGATAAGTGAACATAAAATTTCAAAAACATATTTAGTTTCTCTCATATCCCAACTATTTGCAATGCTGACTGGTACTCCTCCAAATGCTTCAGTTCCTTCCTGCATGGGTTTGCATCCCTCCCTTCCACTAAGCAGGGGTGGAGCTAGCCCTTCGGGTGTGGATTCACCCGAACCCAGTAGCTTTCATCCGAACTATATATTTGTATTAAATTTTTTGTCAAATATGTACAAATTATTAATTTAGAACACAATAACTTTAAGGAATTAGAACCCCCGAACTCACAAGCTTCAAATCCTAGCTCCGCCTCTGCCGCTAAGCATGTCTTTGCAGAGTTGGGAAATCATCCAACTAGATCTAAAAATCTGTTTAGCATGGAGAAAAAAAAGTATCACTGCCCTCCATGCCTATTCCACACGTAGCTTACTTTATGCACAACTCTTAGCCCCGTTGTGAAGATTCTCGTTAGCTAAACAAGCTTATAATCAAATAGTTTTGAAGCATCCTCCACATGTTGATCATATTTCCAATATCTGGATTTAAAGAACATGCAATATCATGCAACATGCTGGCAAAGAGACTTCCATGACTAATTAAATGCAATCAAGAAAACCATAAGTAAATCATAATCCGAAAGCGTGAGCGGCAAAAATTTCAGCCCATTGATTACATTTGTATAAGAGTTATAGGAACGGAATATAGTCGGTTGATGGGAAATAGTAGTCATTCTATGATTACATTAAAAAAACATAACTTGTCATAGAAATCAAACTCATGTTGAATAAGAAATTAAGGAGAACATAATTATAATATATATTTTTTTATCATCAATTAGTGAAAATCACAAGCTTTTGCTTTACAATTTTAAAATAGCTGAAATAATTTTTATATTAATCATGTATCTATAATACTCTGCGCAGATACAGCTAGTGGCTGAGCCACACTATGCCGAGGGTGTTCATCCGAACCCCCTCGGCGGAAAAAAATACTGTTTTTACAAGGTTAAAATTATTTTTTTATGTATATATAGTAGATGTTAAACCCCATTAGGCTTCTTCGTATGTTTACTTTTTTATATTTTGAACTCTCTCGGCGGAAATCCTTGCTCCGCCACTGGATACAACATATCAAATGTAACAACAGACAAAGTTGTAACATTCATCTAATATACATAATTATCAGGGCCAAAAACTGGAAGGAAAAAAAATATAGCAACCTGTTTTGGATTAATAGAGTTTTTGAAGAGCTTTTAGTAGTATCAACACTAAGTCAGATAGCTACTTTGTTTCATGAATTGGAATATATATAGCTGTTATATATCTTGGGACAGAGCTAAGTTTATGGTGAGTTTCGATTTGATTGAGGATTGAATGAAAATGTGCTGAAGCTAGAAAAGAATGTATTATTATTCTGTGATATTGAGTTAATGGAGTAGAGAAACATTGTTGAAATGGACAAACCACAAACCAAAGGGCTAAGCGGAAAGAAAAGCCAGAAGCTTCTCTAATCTCCTACAAAGATGTGGTGGCAGTAAAGCTAAAAGGATTAATTACCTGGAGATACCATTCGGGTATCTAGTTAAGTAGATTTAGCCTAATTATCATTTTCTTACCCAATCTTGATGAAGTCCATCCTATTTGGTGGTAATTGGCATGTGCCAATTTGATTGGCTACAAATTGAACTTGTAGCCAAAAGAAAATACTTGGAGCCAAAGACAAATTCTTGAAGTCAAAGGAAAATTTGTGGATTACAAATTTCGGGTCCTTTTCTTTTTTTTTTTCTTTTTGTGCTTGGAGGCCAAGTTTGGTCTCCTATAAATGGAGAGCCATTCTTCCATTTGTAAACACACCAACCAAAGAGAGAAAGAAGAGTGAGACATTCATAGATAGGAAAATGAGTACCGTGAGGAAAAAATAGAGAGTGTGAGCGATATTGTAGTAATGGAAATGGAAAATCTTAAAAGAGGTTTATTTCTTTTGAGTGTATAGTGCTTTTTGGGAGTATTTTACTCGGACCTACAAAGTGTAAAAATTCTTGCTATAGTGATATGAGTTGCTCCTCTTGGCCTGTGGTTTTTCCTTTTTTTTTTGGGTTTCACGTAAAAATCTTGTGTCATTATCGCTTCTTTTCTATTCGATTAACCGTATCCGGTGCTACATTATTTTTCCGCTGTAAAATCATGAATATTATTTACGCGTAAGTTTATTCCCACAACTAGTATCGAGCACGGTTCGCTCGTTTACGAGAAATATTTTTTATGCGGTCCTTGTACTATACCGGAAAAAAAAATGTCTGGAGTAAAGTACGAGGTAGCAAAATTCAACGTTAATAGCGGTTTTTCAACATGACAGAGAAGGATGAGGGATCTGCTCATCCAACAAGGATTGCACAAGGCACTAGTGGGAAATTCCAAAAAGCCTGAATCCATGAAAGTTGAGGATTAGGAAGAAATGGATGAAAAGGTAGCTAGTAATCAAAGTTACACTTACCGTATGATGTGGTCAATAACATCATCGATGAGGAGAGTGCATGTGGCATTTGGACAAGATTGGAAAATCTATACATGTCCAAGACGCTGACAAATAAATTGTACCTAAAGAAACAGTTGTACACCCTACACATGGGTGAAGGTACAAATTTTTTGTCACATCTAAATGTGCTTAATGGATTAATCACGCAGCTGGCCAACCTCGGTGTAAAGATTGAGGAGGAAGATAAAGCCATTGTGCTTTTGAACTCATTGCCTATTGCCATCTTCTTATGACAATTTGGCAACAACCATCTTGCATGGTAAGGACTCAATTGAGCTGAAGGACGTCACATCAGCTCTTCTACTCAATGAGAAGATGAGAAAGAAACCTGAAAATCACGGACAAGCTCTCATCACAGAAAGTAGAGGTAGGAGTTACCAAAGAGGTTTGAGTAACTATGGTAGATCTGGTGCTCGTGGGAAGTCTAAGATCCGATCCAAGTCAAAAGCCAAAAATTGCTACAATTGTGATCAACCAGGTCACTACAAAAGAGATGTCCCAATCTAAAAAAGGGCAAAGGTGAAAGCAGTGGCTAGAAGAATGACGACAACACAAATGCCACGATTAGCCAAACAATGACAATGTTGTTCTCATAAACGAGGAAGAGGTACGTAAACGGTGTTCATAGTCGGAATGGGTGGTTGACACGTAGCATCTACCATGCCACACCGATAAAGAATTCTTTCTGCATATATAAACGCAGAGATTTCGCACCGTGAAAATAGGTAACACCGCTTACTCAAAGATTATGGGATCGGAGACATTTGTATCAAGACAAATGTCGATGCACATCGGATTACGAAGGATGGACGCGCGCCATCACGATTTCGAGGTTAAACTTGATCCTCGGGAATCGCTTTGGACTCGGATGGATCCTGAGAACTATTTTGTGAATCGAAAATGGGAGACTCAACAAGGATCATTGGTGATTGCAAAGGAGTTGCTCGTGGCACGTTGTGTACGGACAAAATGCGTAAATATGCTGAGGTGAATTGAATGCGGCTCAAGATGAGATTGTTGCAGATTTGTGCCATAGAAAAATGAGTCATATGAGTGAGAAAGGATTGCAGATTCTTGCCAAGAAATCACTCATCTCTTTTGTCAAAGGTACAACGATAAAGCCTTGTGACTACTGTTTATTCGGTTAAAGATAGTCTCATTTCGTACATCGTCTCGAAGAAAAATCAATATACTTAATTTGGTTGGGGATATTCGTGGTCCAACGGAGATTGAATCGACGTGGTGGTAACAAATATTTTGTTACTTTTATTGATGATGCTTCACGAATATTATGGTTTATATCCCGAAAACCAAAGATCGTGTGTTTCAAGTTTTCCCGTGTTTCATGGTTGAGACAGACGGGAAAGCTTCCAGCTGCCTCCGCAAATACACAGAGATGAGTACACTTCAAGGAATTTGAAGTACCGGTTTCGCCATGGGATCGACATGAAAAGATGCTCGAACCCCCACAACACAATGGTGTAGCCGAGAGAATGAATCGCACCATCAAGGAGAAGCGGTGAGAAAGATGTTTAGAATGGCTAACCGCCTAAGTCATTTCGAGCGGCTAGCGCTCGCATGTACCTCATTATCTGATCAATAGAAGTCCATCAGTTCCATTAGAGTTTCACATCCCAGAGAGAGTTTGGACTAACAAGGAGGTATCCTACTCGCATCTGAAGGTGTTCGGTTGCAGAGCTTTTGCACATGTACCGAAGGAACAGAGAGCAAAGCTAGATGCTAAATATGTTCCCTGAATATTCATCGGATATGGAGATGAAGAGTTCGGGTACAGACTATGGGATCTTGTAAAGAAGAAGGTCATCAGAAGCAGAGACGTAGTCTTCCGAGAAAGTGAAGTTGGAACTGCTGATGATCTGTCAGAGAAGGCCAAGAATGGTATAGTCCCTAACCTTGTGTCACGCCCCAAATCTGGAGTGACGTGACAGGCACTCGATGCCAGCCTAGGCCTGAGCGAACCACTCTAAATTTGCAACTCTCGGAGTAACTCCTAACTTAAACCAATAAGGCCTACCTGCACACAAACAATACCAACAAGCCGGTGAGGCTGTAATATGGATATATATATGCTGACTATCTCGTCTGAACTGGGCACACACACCCAAAATATAAGTACACAACTGAGCAAGCCGACGAGGCTGTCATGTATGCTGCACAACAATATGAGAGCCGACAAGGCTACATCAACGTACAACTGTCCACAGACCTCTAGGAAACACGAGTTGTAGAAAGGACGGGGCATGGCCCCATCATATCCGTATATACATGTCAAAATAGCATACCTTTCGGAGTAACAACTTCAATTCTCATCAATTACCTCATACCTCATAGCGGCATAATCAACTGCTCATCCACAATCAAAACATTGAGGATTAGAATCAGGGGAATCACATCCTATAATTTAGCTCTACGGCATGATCTAAGCTGAGAAGGAAGGATCAATCATTCCTAAATGCCCCGTAGCCTCTTGTTTATGCGCGGCGCACTTCACACTCATACACAAGACCTACCGACGCGGTCCGTACGACCTGCAGACAAGAATCGGCTTCGATACCAAGTTTGTCACACCCCAACCGGAGTGGCGTGATCGCGCACTCGACGCCACCCTAGGCCCGAGCGAACCACTCTAAATCCGCAACTCGGGAGTAACCCCAACTTAAACCAATAAGGCCTACCGCACACAAACAATACCAACAAGCCGGCGAGGTTATAATCTATATATATATATATATATATATATATATATATATATATATATATATATATATATATATATATCCGAGAGCACACACCGACCGATTTAGGTCGCTATGTATGCCGCACAACAAAATGAGAGCCGACAAGGCTACATAACATCCCCAACAACATACAACTATCCACAGACCTTTAGGAAACACGAGTTGTAAAAAGGACAGGGCATGGCATCGTCATATCCGTATATAATTGTCAAAATATCATACCACGAAGGGACTGCAGTTCTGGACCAAGTAAGGCGTACTGACTGCGGCTGAGTGGAAGACCTACTGAGCTGGATGGTCTGTCCGACTACCTGAACCTGCGGGCATGAACGTAACGCCCCCAAGCAAAAGGGACGTCAGTACGAAATAATGTACCGAGTATGTAAGGCAAGATAACAACCGAAATGAAAGAACAAACTGTACTCTGGATATCTCAAGAAAGCATCTGGAGGTACTCTACCTGGGTTGCCTCTCATCTGAGGCAAGATAACATAGTTCTATAAATATAACTCTGTGATTCGAAGGTCAGGCATAGATAACATAACTCTATAAATATAACTCCGGGACTTGAAGGTCAGACAGAGATAAATTCAGGACTCATAGGCCAGGTATAATCAACTCCATGACACGAGGTCGTGTATGTTAACCCATGACGACCCGTAGGTTAGGTATAATCAACTCCATAACCCCTAGGTCAAGTAACAACTCCATGATCCGTAGGTCAGGTATAATCAACTTCATGACCCGTAGGTCAAGTAACAACTCCATGACCTGGAGGTTAGGTGTATTCAACTCCATGGCTCATAAGCCAGGCAACAACTCCATGGCTTATAGGCTAGGCATATACAAACATATAATGATAACTTAAAGGCAACATAATAGCTTGTAAACAACACGTACACTAGTTATTCCTTTTGTCATTCTATCATCTTATATAACCCAACTATTCTTATACTTGTCCTTAACTAGAGAGAATTATTATACTAGGGTTATGGTAAACTTAGTATAATCTTCATGAATAGCACATCTTGGTGCGAATAGTCAAAGGTGGCTCAATAGTAGAAATCATGCCAAAGAAAAGAAGGAACAGCCTTAACATACCTGGAAGCTTATTTCTTGACTTTTCAACTTACTTCCCGTCTTGCAATCTACATAAAATTATTCGTGGTCTCGTAATTTACATATAAAACCAGTCATACTACTGTTAGGCTTATCGTCATATGTTTGTCTTAAGCCTTCAAACAAAATCCCCTTAAAATCTACCGAAATTCTGGCAGCATCTTCCCTGTTTATATTCTTAGCCCGAAATCACAATACCAACAACCAATACAACAACAACAACACTAACACCAACAATATCATCATCAATACCAAAATATTCTATAAAACATCCCACACGATGTTTATCAACATACAGTAAAAATATACACTTTCTTTCTTTCCAATCAAAGAGCATAATCTCATCAACACACCAACAACATTAGATACCATCCATATACATGGAAATCAGCCCAAAAACACAGCTACAACATGCTCAAAACAGTCCGTAAACTCAACAACTACGATACAACAATTTATGACCTTTCCTCTATAACTATTTTCACTTTCAAGACTTGTTAAACCTTCAAATCAACTCAACATAAGAGATAGGATGAAGAACATACCTTATACTTGAAGAACTTTAGCCACACCAACTTTCTTCAAGACCAAACTCACCACAACATCAAGTAGAAACAAGAACAATCACTTTTCATGAACTAGTTTGGTGTAATATTGTTGGATTCTTGATTTAAGGGGTTATAAATGTTTAAGAGAAGTGTGTGGAGGTGTCTAGAACTCCCAAGAAGTGTAAATGATGAAAAAAGTGGAATAATAGGGTATTCATACCCCTTAAGGGTCGGTTCCGCCGACTTTCCAAGTAGGGCCCGTGGGGAGCCATTTGGCAGCTTGGAGGCTTATGTTGAAATGCCCATAACTCCCTACTCCGATGTCGTTTTGACGAACGGTTTATTGCGTTGGAAACTAGACTTCTTGAACTTCAATTTAGGCTTTTGTTTCACTTCAAAACTCCTGATATACTAGGAGATATACCTCTCTAAATTTGACCCAAAATTTCTATCCAAAATTCTGTCAACTTTTTTCAAATTCTCGACAAACTTATTTTCTTCGATTTGCTTGGTCCTGGAGTCTTTTGAAACTCTCCATATATGATATTTATCATTAATCATACTTGATAATGGTCATGTCCTTTGGTTCCAAGATTGTCCTTCCTGGTTACGACTTACGAGATCGTAATTCATCCTTTACTTCATTGTTACGTACTTTCCATGGCTTGTACCTTTCAAAACTTCATGGGATGTCTCCAATACTCCATTAATACGGTGAAGTACATGACGTGCTCATGCTCTGAAAGTGCGAGGTATAACACCTTGTTACCATTTCTTCTATTTCTAACCATCCCAGAAGTGCAGAAAGTACAACCTACGAGGGGGAGCAACCTGGTGAGATTGTTGAGCAGGGGGAGCTACTTGATGATTATGTCGAGCAAGCGGAGTACCCTACTCAGGAAGAAGACGAACAATCTCAATCTCTGAGGAGATCAGAAAGGCAAAAGGTAGAGTTATCCAAGTACCCGTCCTCGTAGCATGTCCTCATTAGCGATGGGAGCCGTAAAAGTCCGAAGCGAGGTGTCGTCCCATCCAGAAAAAGAGCCGGATGAAAGCCATGCAAGAAGAGATAGATTCTCTATAGAAAAATGGCACGTACAAGCCGGTCAACTTCCAGGTAAAAGACCACTCAACGCATGGATCTTCAAACTCAAGAAAGACGGAAATGGCAAGCTGGTCAGATACAAAGCTCGATTGGTGGTAAAAGGCTTCGAACAAAAGAAAGGTATTGATTTTGACGAAATTTTCTCACTGTTGTCAAAATGACTTCTATTCGAACCATTTTAAGCTTAGCAGCTAGCCTGGATCTTGAAGTGGACCAGTTGGACGTGAAAACCGCATTTCTTCATGGAGAGTTAGAAGAGAAGATTTACATGGAGCAGCCAGAAGGATTTGAAGTATCAGGAAAGAAACACATGGTGTGCAAATTGAATAAGAGTCTTTATGGGTGGAAAGCAATACAAGGGCAGTATAAGAAATTTGACTCATTCATGAAAAGTCAAACTTACACACAGAGACCTATTCTGATCCATGTGTATACTCCAAAAGATTTTCTGATAACAACTTTATGATTTTGTTATTGTATGTGGATGACATGTTAATTGTAGGACAAGACAAGGAGCTGATTGTCAAGTTGAAGGGAGATCTGTCCAAGTCATTTGACATGAAGGACTTAGGCCCAGCACAACAAATTCTGGGGATGAAGATTGTTCGAGAATGAACAAGCAGACAGTTAACAAGTAGATAGTTATGGCTATCTCCGTAAAAGTACATTGAACGTGTACTAGAATGCTTTAACATGAAAAGTGCTAAACCCCTTAGCACGCCTCTTTCTGATCATTGAAGCTGAGCAAGCAAATATGTCCTACAACAAAGGAAGAGAAAGATGGCATGGCCAAACTTCCTTATTCATTAGCAGTCGAAAGCTTGATGTATGCAATGGTATGCACTAGACTTGATATTGCTTATGCTGTTGGTGTTGTTAGCAGATTTCTTGAAAATCCTGGAAAAGAACACTAGGAAGCAGTCAAGTGGATACTCAAGTACCTGAGAGGTACTACAGGAGACTGTTTGTGTTTCGGAAGGTCTAATCTGGTCTTGAAGGGTTACACAGATGCTGATATGGAAGGTGATCTTGATAATCGTAAATCTACTACTGGATACCTATTCATATTTTCAGGAGGAGATATATCATGGCAGTCAAAGTTGCAAAACTGTATCGCACTAAAGCAGAGTACATTGCCGCTACAGAAGCTGGAAAGGATATGATATGGCTGAAACGATTCCTTCAAGAGCTTGGATTGCATCAGGAGGAGTATGTTGTCTATTGTGACAGTCAAAGTGCAATAGACTTGAGCAAGAACTCCATGTACCATGCAAGGACGAAGCACATCGATGTGAGATATCACTGGATTTGGGAAAAGATAGAGGACGGATCTATGCAAGTCAAGAAGATCCCTACAAGTTAGAATCCTTCAGATATGTTCACGAAAGTGGTACCAAGAGACAAGTTCGAGCTATGCAAGGAACTTGTCAACATGCACTCAAACTAGAAGCCTAGCGTTGCCTCCTTCAGGTGAATGGGATCGGAGGGGGAGATTGATGAAGTCCATCCCATTTGGTGGTAATTGGCATGTGCCAATTTGGTTGGCTACAAATTGAACTTGGAGCCAAAGGAAAATACTTGGAGCCAAAGATAAATTCTTGAGCCAAAGGAAAATTTGTGGATTACAAATTTTGGGTCCTATAAATGGAGAGCCATTCTTCCATTTGTAAACACACCAACCAAAGAGAGAGAAGAGTGAGGCATTCACAGATAGGAAAATAGTCTGTGAGGAAAAATAGAGAGTGTGAGCGATATTGTAGTGAGCTGAAAAATCTTAAAAGAGGGTTATTTCTTTTGAGTGTGTAGTGGTCTTTGGAGTATTTTACTCAGGCCTATAAAGTGTAAAAATCCTGGCTATAGTGATATGAGTTGCTCCTCTTGGCCTATGGTTTTTCCCTTTTAGGTTTCCACGTAAAAATCTTGGTGTCATTATCGCTCTTTTTTATTTTTGTTGATTAACCGTATCAAGGTGCTACATTATTATTCCGCTGTAAAAACCGTGAATATTATTTCTGTGGCGGGTTTATTCCAAACAAATCTAGCCCTTCGCCTATCTAGTTTCTCTCATATGTACCATTTGTTGGGTAGAAATTAGAAAATGGTGTAATGACTGATTTTTCACCAATCACTAATTGATGTTGTGCCAGACGTTACCGATTTCTTTCACTGATTGGTTTTACCAATCTGATTTGCGTAGCTTCTTGTTTTAGTTTATTACTTTTTATATCAGTTAGTTCTGAAATGGTTGAAGTTTTACAATTACGATTGAGAATCAATCAATCACCGAACTCGTTAACTAGGCTATATATAGGTTGTTCAATCTATCTTTTGTTTGTTTTCAACTCTTGAGTGTAATTTCTTAGAATTTTGAGTATTAAGATAGATTGAGCAACCTATGTATAGCTATATAAAACATATATTTTATTTATACACCGTAATTTGAGTTGGTATTGTGTGTTTTTACATTATATATATAAAGTATATGTAATGATTACATATAGCTATAAAGAACAAATACATTATATATACACTGCAATTTGAGTTAGTTTTCGTGTGTTAATCCATAATTAGAAAGTATACACATTATATATAGAGAGTATATGTAATGTGTATATATAGTTATACAAAACATATATATTATCTATACACCAATGATTCAAACTAGATGCGTAAGCTGTGTAGCTATACAGAACATATATATTACTTATACACCAACGATACAATGGGCTATATATGGGCCATATTGGCTGCAAACTAGATGTGTGGGTTGTATATAGAAGTTATTTCCCCCGATTAAAACCCACGTAATGATTGTGACAACATTTGCAGACACGTAACACTGCCGATACAAAAGGTGAGATATAGCATAAGAAACAGTGACAATGACTAAAAGGCCCCTAGCTTGAATTTTAAAGACAAAACAGGTATGTTGTTTTTTTTTTTTTTTTTTTTTTTGCTAATCAAAAAAAAAAACATACCTGTCGATCCTAATCCTTACTGAAGCTTCTATAGAATTTAAAAATGTAAAAATAATACGTACGAATTATGTCTTTAAGTCTTTCCCAATTACCTATCATTATTGTATTTTAAACCACTTAAATATAGAGATACTCACCAAAATACAAATATACAATTAATACTAGTTTGATTACGTGATCTAAACATGAAGGCAATTCAAGAGACTAATTTAAATTGAATTAATAATTGTGCAATTAGTATTATTCTCGTGGATAAACCTTTAGGCTTTTAATTTGAGTTAACTTTTCCTTTTCTAAAGTTTGGCTGTGTAAATACCTATATGATTTAGATGTGATTTTTGGCCTATGAATACATCATTTTGATTGAAAGACATATCTTCAGAATTTGAAAAATATTTGTGGAGATATTTGTTATTGCAGTGATATCTTTTTATATTCCAAACCAAATTCATGGAATCTTGATTTTGTTGAGATGATTGTTTACAAGTTTTTATTATCCGGCTTGAAGAACAAGCTGATCAAGTGTTGTTCATCTTATTTCTTCCCCCTTTTTGGTCCTAGAAAATCAGAAAACTTGGTAGATTTAATAAAGAATATTAAAGGCTAGCATCTCAGTACATCTCTTGTGGAACTCTGTTTAAGATCATTTCTATCCTTGCATTATATATAGTTGCTGTTTTTCGCCATTCCAATAGTATTAGCGGTTTCTGTTTGAAGGTGTCAACAAGTGCTCTTCCTTTATTGTTCTCTACTCCCTTTCCCCTTCATGTAATAACCAGCTCCATTCACCATGCTTAAGTTGTTTTTATCTTTTTTTTTTTCCTTCTTCCTTGTTTGTGGTGATAAAACGCTCGGTTTGGTAAGTATTGCGAGCAACATCTAGCACAGAGATGGGTTATCAATCATAGTCGCAAGTCGAGCATAGAGAAATGAGGTGCATGTAATTTTTATTTCAAAATATATCTCACAACGTGATATATTTTGTATTTTATTGATCCTTTAGTGGACATGAGGTATAATCTTGTATCGTTTCATGAAGTTTAAACATGTGTTGCTATGTACAATAGGAAAAAGAAAGACGTGTGGCTGTACAACTTCTTCCGTTGGCAGAAAAGATGAGATACAACTGCTTTCCATGCGAGAGAAGTTATTATAAATAGCTAATCGATCAACTTACCTTTATTTAGTTTTATCTGTCGTTGTATATAAAACAATAACTACTAAACATTGGACGGTTTAGTGAGTGTGAAAACAGATAAATGTAATCGGCTTTCAAATGATCAAGGATAGGCACATGATGTAGTGTATATTTAGATATATCGACGTGCAAAGCACGTGTTCAGAAACTAGTTTTTTTAAAAAGGTAACAAACGCCAAAAATGATGATATGAGTTGAGCTTAAATGAAACGGTGAGGATTCATATACCCGACCCCAACTTGTTTCGGACTTAGGCGTATAAAATATTGTTGTTGTTGTTGTAATTCAGTTCACATAATTTTGTTAATGTAGTGTAATTGTATCTAGTCACATCTTGGAAAAGAAAGTACATTATGGTCTAGCAATCTCTTGACGGATAAATCTGAAAAACTACTCCACTCTGTGGACTGCCACTCTAGCTATTCGATGAGGTTTTGATAATTTTGGTGGTGTAAAAGTAAGTGTATAATGTCAGTGCATGAAAAATATAATTCATTTTGTTACGAGAATAGGAAGAAAGATATCTTAAGTAGAATAATTACTAGTGATTGTCATGTAATTTGAGATTTTCCTTACTGTGATATCTAACTCATGTAATTTTTGCAGCGACTTCATTGCGCGATATGTTAACCAAAGATTTTCCTTACTGTGATATCTAACTCATGTAATTTTTGCAGCGACTTCATTGCGCGATATGGTGAGATCTTGTGATGGCTCACCGAGGCTCATCAAGGCTCTTGCATTGTACTTGGGATCTAAAGAAACTACGGATTGGGAGATGGGGCATAATGATATCCGAGCATGTCTATCTAAATTCGTTTGTCCAGTTTATAATGAGTTACCAGACCACTTGCAACCATGCTTTGTGTACTTGGGTCATTTCCTGGAGGATCAAGAGATCGATCCTGAGAAGTTGTCCCATTTGTGGATGATTGAAGGCTTATTATCAACAGGAGAAAGTGCTACAGGGGAGAGAATGATGGACATGACTGAGCGATATCTGAGAGAACTAGCACTTAAGGGCATGGTAGAGGTGCAAGCAGAGGAAGTTCCGGCCACTACCAAAAAACTCAAGCCTTTCCGCATTGTTCAGGGAATGGAAAAATTTTGCGTCTCAGATTGTGAACAAACCCGTTTTCTCAAAATCATCGATTTAAGAGAAGAGAACCGTTCACTCTCATCTAGCGATATGCCACGTCGACTTGTGATATATCTAGGTAAGCATAACGTTGACATTTTTCCTAATGTTGCTAAAAATATTCGTAGTCTTCGAGTGGTTCTTAGAGACAAGAAGGAAATAATAGATGAATCGGTTCGGCCGACTAACGAGCAGCAAATAATAGAAAATGAATTGGTTTGGCCGACTATAATGCTTAAACTTAAGGAGTTCAGAGTGCTCAGGATTCTTGATTTTGATGGTATTGATTTTCCACAGCAGATACTACCGACCGGTATTTTCAATCTTAAGCTCTTGAGGTATCTGAGCTTCAAAGGGTGTGTCCTAGATGAGTTGCCATCATCTATTAGCAAGTTGTTGTACTTGCAAGTACTTGATTTGAGAGTGGAAGAATTAGTTGAAATAAGAATCCCAAACGCTCTAGGGAAGATGAGGTGGCTGAACCATTTATACCTTCCACTGAAGTTTGGAACTCAAAATGATGAACAACTGCGACTTGTTGACTTGACAGAACTTGAAACCCTAGTGAACTTCAATACAAGGTTGTGCAGAGCTAAAGATGTCTTGAGACTTTGTAAACTCCGGCACTTGGCAGCGAAGGTGGAAGGTAATTTCAACGACTTTGAATCGATCACCAATTACATGAAAACTAATTCAAATAACTGGCTACATTCCTCCGTTGATATCATAGAGTTGAACTGCTATTCAGAGGAGTGGCATTCAGTTCTACAAGAATTCTTAGGGTGTAAAGTACTTCGAACTTTGCATTTCGACGGATATATTGGCCGCCTACCACCATATGATGAAATCTCCCAGAATATCACTCAGTTGGTTCTTAATAAGTCTTATCTTAAAGAAGATGCCATGCCAACCTTGGGGAAGCTCCCTAGTTTAGGGATCCTTATCCTCTCTAATTATGCTTATATCGGGAAGGAAATGGTCTGCTCTGCTTCAAGTTTCCTTCAGCTGAAACGTTTAGAACTCGTGGATTTGTCCTCCCTGAAGCGACTTGAGGTCAAAATCACAGCCATGCCTATACTTTCGACCTTAAAAGTCGAGCATTGCGAGAATCTAGGTACCCTCCATGTGCGTGCTGGTCTCATAGTTGAACTAGTCTGAACTGGCTGAAACTTGTTGTCATCGCTGCTCTGTTATGCTAGATTTGTTATTATTCCAAACATTGTTCATCTTGAGGCAATACCATTTCAGGGGACTAATAGTTCACGTTTAATTAGCAGTCTTTTTCTTAGTGTGAAAAAGGAAGAGAAAATGACAAAAATATTCTTTACTTTTCGAGATAGGTCTAAAATAATTTTTCAAATGTATTCTTGAGCAATTTTGGGCATTTAAGTTTGTCAAAAATGAACGCTTTTGGTCTTTTTAAATATTTACTAGACTCTGGTTGTTAGATTTAACGCGAACTGTGAAAAAAAAAATTGGATATATATTCGTTGGGAATAATTTGGATAGTATGACTATTTCATTTTGAAAAATAAGGGAATAGTTGAGAAATTCATCACCTAGATAAGAATATCCTGCAGATATCAAAACATTGAACATGTTGATCAACAAATTAGCCTGTGAAGGACAGCTCTTGAAGAATATTTTTTTTGATAATATCATGATTCGTTCTGGTTCTCGTCAAAGTTTAGTATCCCATTCCATTATGATTTTGGAAAAAGGGGGAAGAATTCCCATTAATTATTTAATTAAGTTTGTCTTTTGAAATAAAATAATTTGCCAACAATTGCTGTTATAATATGAGCACAATTCGAGTCCTTCTATAACTTTGGAACTAAAACCAGTAATTTATGTCACTTTTGAACCATTTTTTCTATTTTTTTAGCAGTTTACGACAATCAAAGACAATTCAAACAGAGGGAATAGTTTCTGGTTCGCAGATAAGCTTTCATAAAATATGAGAGCAAGTCGTTTTATTTTAAATTAATACTAGTCTTTCACATTTGATTTTCCGTGTACTTAAAGAATTGGTGAAAAGTCTTCAATTTAATACTGGAGAAATTAATAAAACGGATGGTGGAGTTGTATTGCCCTGTGAAATACAATAGAGACATAGTTTGTCACTAAATCTTGCCTTGCGATTTTTTTTTTTTTTTTAAAAAACTCTGGTGGAGTTCGAATTCAGAATCTCAGAGGTATTTTTGACCACTTTTTTATTACTTAAATTAACGAAGAATAAAAATTAAAGACCCACAATTTGAGGGAAAAAACTTAAAGACCACCCAGAGATAGGGCAATCGGGGGAATTACCCATTAGTTTTAGCTTCGATCCAATGACTTGCGCAACCAAAATAGTGGTAACATCAAGAAATATTAGTGACCACTTTTAATATCTGCTATCAAATATTATATATATATATTATATATATATATATATATATATATAAGGCCAAAAAATGCCAGATTGCGCAAATTTTTGCCTTTTCCATTTTCCAAACACAATGGGTGCAAGAAGCCCATTTATTTTTTTCCACAAATTTTTGCCTTTTTTCCATTTTCCAAACACTTAAAAAATGTTTTACTTTTCCCTTACTATTTTGCCTTTTGCCTCCCGAAACGGCGCTTTTGTTTTTCCTTTTCCTCCGCAAACAGTGCTTTTGTTTAAACATGTCAAATTGGGTCGCCTCTCCACATAACTGGAAAAGAAAACGTTTTCCTCAACTCAGTGAATACGCTTCTGAGCAAGACGACTTACACAACCCTTGCACCATAACCTGATGGGACAATCCCTTCCCAATTATATAGATTTGGACTCTACAATCGCAGCAAATGGGTGTTCAAGAAGTGCGAAGACGATGAAGCGCAGGTCTTTTCCCTGCTTTTTCTTACTTTTAGGGATAGTGCTTTTTTTCCTTTTAATTGGTCAGTTCATATACTGACATTCATTATTCGGGTGCGAAATCGGTTACGCCAAGAACATCAAATCCATTAGTAGCAACAATTATTGCTCCTGGAATATCTGAATTTGAGGGACCATTGATGGTGGATGTTCTACGGCCTCTGCGAAGAAACTGACTGCTTTTTGTGTCCTTTGATTTTTGCAAATTAGGAGGATGGTCTTGAAAAGTGGTAAAAATTTCTTTATTTTAGTAAATAATTGGGATTATTGTTGTTGGTGTATAAAATTGCCCCTATTGTCAGTTTATAATTAAATTAATTCTTTGGTTATTGTCGCAAATTGTTGCTTTGCTCCAAGATCAAGTTAGGACATCGCCAGGTAACATATAGTACTAATTGTTCATTGCTTTCTTACTAGTAAATTAATATTAGTTAAATTTCTTTAGTGTTTTTTTTATCTTTTCTTTAGACTTTGTTTTCTTTTGCAATTACCCCCATAGATTATGTATTCTTTCTTTTACGTCAATGTATTTAATGTGTTGTTTCGTGCTCTTTATTGGACTATTGGAATAACTCTTTGTTGATCTATGGAATTAACTACAAATGGTATATGGAGAAATGGAGTCAAAGGAAAATGAAAGTAATTTCAAAACAATGTTTGGAAAATCTTGATGAAAATGGTCAGTTTTAAAACAAATCTATTAACGAGGGTACAGTAAGGTTCTAAAGATTTGGCTCTTAAACTTTGTAGGAAGGTGAGGTGTGAATAAGAAGTGTTGTTTATTTGCATTTAAAAAAGAAAATTGAATTTAGGTTGCTCGGTTTGTTGATTTAGTAGTTTCTTTCTTTACCAATCCATCCGTGTATTTGCTGTTGTATCATTATATATCAATCCATCAGAAATTGGCAAAAAAGAGCCTCTCTTTAGCCAGCATTCACATTTGTCTTTTTTCCCAATTTTTTTGCTTTTCTCTTATTTTCCCCATTTATGTTCTATTAAAAAAACACAAAAAATTCCTTCTGAAATTGTTCTCCCACGTTTTCGCCTCCACTCCCATGTTTTTGTCTCTTCGTTAGACTGCAATGCTCAAAGTTATTACCATTCCGTTTCAGATCTTATACATATGGAAGAACTCCATCTATATGTACAGATAACTAGGGCGATGAGGACGCTCCCGCCGGTTGAGGACCATCGCGAGACAACCTTTCTAAAGTTTATAAATATCGAATTTACGTTGGTCAAACTCTAATGGTAAAAGAGGTATTTTATCCCTTAAAGTTCAGCCTTTTCCTTCTTTTTTCCGACACATTCATAGATTTTGTAAGCAATTTATGTTGAAACTGGGGTTTGGGGATTCGATTGAAACTTGAAGATGGAATTTTGGCGTTTTTCCCTGTGTTTCGGAATATGCTATATTCACTCCACATTAAATTTCTGTCAGTCTTTCAGGTGGTTGTCTTGAGTATGTCCCTTGATGCTCCAGTAATTGTGACTCAGAAAAACAATACCTGATTTCAAATCCTCAATGGTATCTCTTCACTCTCTTTTTTATGACATCTGTGTGACTGTTCAAGAGAGTTATTTTCCGGGTTATTATCTCCTTATTTTCTTTTATTTTTATTTTTCAGAATTCCATACATCGCTACCAAAATTACAATTTGGGATACTCAATCTGAACATGATATATGTACCTCCAAATGTCTTATAAAAATCAAATTATAACTTGAAACTAACAACCTTAAATCAAGTGAAATATGCATCTTCAGTACCAAGTCATGATAGCTCAAAGCTGACTAAAGAAATAAAGATTGATCTGCAACAGTGACAATATTTCGATTTAATGTCATTTTTACTGGCCTCAAAGCAACCAGTTACGTGAATCATGCCTGTTTTTCTGCTCCATCATCAAAATACTTTTGGCTTGAAAATGTATTTGTCGTTATCAAAAATTAGAAACACAAGCATACAATGATGCCCAAACTCCAAGGCTGAATGGAATTAACAGCAACACAAGATACAAAATATTTCCTCTATTAACATATTCAGTTTTGATCCTTCCTAAACAAGTAAATACATGATTGTGTTTGTAATATGTTAGTTTTGGAGATCTTACATATCAGAAGGGGTAGAATTTATTACATTGTTATAGAATATGCATGTCTAAATGCTCAGCATGTACATCACTTACAGTGATCTTGCATAAATTATCACTCATTCAATAGCCATGCCTATTATTCTGTAAAATTTTGAATCTTTATCCGAAGTTTTAGACTTTAAGATCAGTACCAAATCTAATATCTCAAAAAATCCAGAAATGAAAAGCTCAAGGTAATTAAATTTAAGGTTAATCGATGGATTAGATCAATATTCATCCAATAAAATGCAAAGATAGTCCAAGCAACTCTATCTATAATCCATGATTCTTCTTGTAGTTTTATGTTAGACTTTTCCCCTGATTATAATTTTTGTATAACAACTTCTTTGGTTACATAACTAATATATTGATTGATTGTTCTCTCTTTCTCTCATGCTCTTTTGACAGCTTCAGGGGCCATCATTTAGCAGCATTTAATTTATTTGGTTTTACATCTTGAACTGATCCTTATGTGCAACAAGGGTTTGTGTCATGTCGTGAACCCAAAAGGTAGTATTTATTTCTTGAGCTAATTTTCCCTGAATTTTGATAATATAGCCTAAAGATTCTTTCCTTTAACATAAGTTGAACGATATCCGCTTGAAATCATATAAAACACGTGGTTTGCAACAAATTGCATCAGTTGTGATTATCTGTAGTATCAAATTGAATTTGCGTGATTAGGAAAGAAGTCGGTATCTTACTTTTCCCTTTATCTTATTGTTCAGGAGTTTTTTTCTTACAAAAAGAGTTGGCAAGAAAAGTTGGTCCCAGTTAAGATATAATTAAAGTTGAGCGGAGGCCTCCACTTTATCGCCTGGTATTATTCCGATATTCAAAAAGTCTCCGGGGGCGCACCAGATTCTTGGGTTTCACACCGCTGTGGATGGTCCTCCTCTTCCTTTGGACGGTTGCTATGGTGAAAAGACCCGAGTTATGATTGTTACGGAATTTTGAACCAAACCGGCAGCAGAATTGATATGGTGAAGGAGAAGGAAACAATGATTAAAGCAGAATTCCTCAAAGCTTTCTTTAGTACAAGGAGTACTATATATCTGCTAAATTTTTATTTTATGGGTAGCTTTTTATAGGTATTTTAATTTCTTAAATAGTATAATACGTATATTACTCCACGAATTTTTCTTTTTGTATGGATAAATACTTGCATTGGTTTCCTGTTAAAGGCGATATATATCCTGTGTTACCTTTCTTTCTGATAGTAATGGGAGTTGTTTTATTGAAATGAAGCTAGAGGTCCTAGTTGTTTTATTGAAATGAAGCTAGAGGTCCTATATTTGAAGTTTTTCCTTTCATTGTGGTGTTTAAAGATTATATTTTAACTTATATATTGAAAAATGAAAGTGTAAAAAGTTTCACCATCAATGATATTTTACCTGTTATAAAAGATCTTTGATCAGTTGTTATAGTTCATTAAAGAAGTACGGAGAGACGTTTGGTTGGTCAAGATTGATTTTTTTAAAATAAAAATTAACAAAAATACTTTATTTCTCATAACCGCGCGAAGCGCGGGCTAATTCACTAGTTAGCTAATATTTTAAAGGTATTAACAATTTCTTTTACCCGATTTTTTTTTGAATAAAAATACCTTCAACTGTATTAATTTTATGTTTCACAAGAAGAAACTTGTTTATAATTTTTTTTTTATTTATTTATTTTATTTTTAACAAGAGATCTGAAAAAAATTATTTTCTTGTATTCTCAAATTATAGTGTCCATAGAGACCATTTTCTCTGCTAGATTGCTATGATCTAGAGAAAGCTCATAATCAATCGTCCAGTATCAGAGAAGGCGTATGCTTGACGTTATCATACCTTTCACGAATTCTTTCTATAAATTCGACATCTTTCTCGTCTTGAATTCGTGAACAAAATCCCGAAATTCTGAACCATCTCGGAGTGTTTCCAGTTTCTTGCAGTTTTCAATTTTGAGATGAGAAAGCCTGGGCATGGCTGAATTTTCCACCCTCTATTACCTGAAAAAGAATAAGCTTGAGACTTCTTAGTGTTTGAGCTCTGGAAAACCAGAAGCAGAACATCGTATAGCACTTTACGCCTTAGCTTGGCAAGATTCTCTAATGTTGCCATTGGATCTTCCTTCAATTGATGCTACGAAGGACAATCTCTGTGAACTTTGAGAGATAAGATTGTATGGTGGCAGCTGGTCAAATAACTTTCAAAAGACACAATTGGTGGAGCCCCGAGTTCTAATAACTGCCGAAAGACTTTATGCTTTGGATCCGTATAACTATCGAAGTTTTTTACTTTGATGGAGGAACGAAGGCACATCTGTCCATCAGTTTTCATAAGGTCTGTTATTGACTTAAAGTCCTCAAGGCTTTCTTCAACCTTTACATCTAGGTTTCGGAGTTTGGTCAATTTGATGTGATCGCCAATTTCACACAAGTTGAAGTTGAAGCTCCTTAGTGTCTGAAGCTCTCCTAATCCGTCAAGTCAGAGTTTTTTCCCATTTTGCGATTTGAATTCTTGTGGAAGATAAAAATGTTGCAACCTTCCCATTCTTCGCAACACATCTGGAATGATGCAAGTATTGTTGATTGAAAGAAACCCGAATTCTCAACAAAAATATATATAATCACTGATTGACAAATTACAGCTTTAATACTCAAACTACTAAATTACAATGGAAAATACTGAAATTAAGTAACTAATGATAGAGATAAGAATGGGGATGAGAAGTTATAACTAATGATAGAGATAAGAATGGGGATGAGAAGTTAAGACTCTAAGAGAAAGGGGATGAGAGGAAAGATAGTTTCTTTCATATTACGCATAATCCCTTCTTTCTAGCATCTAGTTTTTTAACCAATTGCTAATTGGGCCTGGATCCTATATCAACCTTTGTGAAGGCCTTCTGGTCCTATTGCTTCTTCTCGGCCCAATAGACTGATTCATAACAATACTCCCTCCCTCAATAAACCTTGTCCTCAAGGTTCGAGTCACGAAATATCGCAAACAAAATTATAGATAAACTAGTTGTAGCTATATCGACTTCCACAGGGGCAAAGGCCACTGGTTGGCATGTCCATCTGCATACTAAAAAGAAACCAGCAGTCCAATATTTGCTAGCAACAACAGTGTGTGTAATGATGTTCACCGTAGCTACCTTAGTTATTCTAAAAATCATAGTGGTATCCTGTAGACCATAGCAGCCCATTGATGTAGAAACTAAGTTACCTTGGCAGCCCTTTTTCTCCAGCAGTTCACCCTTTAGGTTCATTGTGGTAAAATGGACGTTTGATTTCCTGCTCAAAGCGCTGAAACGCCCCAACATAGTTTCGACTATCCATTAGTTGCAGGGTAAAGCTCTAGAGTTCCAACATTCTCAAACAAACCATGGAGTTATTACTGTAACGGCCTTTCATTTGCCTGCACAACTCACATGGAACACCATTAAGTCTAATGTTATCTGGATAATGTGACTCAAGAAGGTACAAACCCAAACGCGACAAGCCAAATTCGCAATTGGTAATATCGTTAGTAGTTGCTTTCAAATGATGATCATCAGCATTGTCAAAAGAGAGAGACACTGTGTACACAAACAGATCAGCTATGGCCTCCAATATTATCTCGAGGACACCATCTCTGTCTCAAGGATTGGTACACCACAAGTACTTCCTCCAGGATCAAAGTCTACAATCATTTCAAAAGTAACTTGAACAAAATTTACCCAAGTTTTCCCAGCTTCGACACCGTGAAGAACTTGTGCAATTCCTTCTCTGTTAATTTTGCCAGCAGCACCGAGAACAACATCAGGATACAAGGTAATGGCTAATGCATCAACAAAGACGTCAGTGATTGGTCTTCTAAAATAGTCAATCCAATAATCATTATGCACTTTAAGTTGAATAAATTCAACCATCTCCGTTGAACACATTGTGAGCACTGTTAATTCGTTTTGCTGTTGAAACACTCTTTTTACTACAATCAAGAACAACAAAGTGAAGCATAGCAGGCCACAACTATCAAGCTTTGCATCTGACACAACAAAGCTAGAGACTGAATAATCGGAAGAACCTGCATATTCCTCGTGCATTGGCCCAAACACGAGTGATATAAGAAAGTTTGGCTGCAATGAATCTGAAACATCTCTTTCTAGTGTTAGAACCAACGCAAAGTCATTTTCTGGTGAGTGCAAGACAAAACAAGAAAACATTGAATCTTCACAGTCAAATAGTGTCCCAAGACATTCATCATAATACCTTGCTCTTGACATACCTTTAAAATAATAGTCTGTCAAATATCTTCGAGACGACACTGTTATAACCTTCAGCACACATTTTCGTGACACATTTTTATCCATGTGTCGCACCTTATGTTCATTATGCAATGCGAATAACAAAACAAGGAGTGTCCTTCTCCGAGGAAATACAGCCGCCCTACTTGCCAACTCTGTTAGAGTCATGGACTTGGAACATATTCCTGGATCCCATACGGAAAGATCCGGCGCAGTTCCACGAACAGTGACAACAAAGCGATTCACACCATGATTAAATGAAAATTGATATGAAAGACATTGATCAAGGCAACATGCAAGGAAGTACGGCAGACCAGAGCAATCACACTCGAACCAGCCCACTTCATCCTCAGACAAGTAGCTATTAAAGACAATAAATATGCCAGCATTCCGATAAGCAATTTGTTCAAACACGCTAGCTACATAGTCTATTCTCAATATGTTGACAAATTCTATTTCCAAAATTAGTGGAGTACCTGCATATCTACAAAGCGTACCGAATTGCCTAAGCCCACACTTGAACGGAATTGATGGAGGAATAGACTCACCGGGATCAAACGGGAGGTGTATAGATATATGATCATGCATCAATCTGATGCCAGCCAAAATTAAGAAGTCACTCCTTTCCCCGAGTGATTCGAACACTTCATGCTCAACCAAAGTGTGCCCAGCTCCGTAAGAAAAGCCATTAAATACCTGTCCTACATGGGTGTTGGAGTCCTCTTCATCTCCATATTTTGTGACATTACCCCCTCTATCCGGAATAACCAAAGGAAGTTCACAGTCACTAATAATAAGAGTGGGATTCCCACAAAATTCTGGCTCGGGCACAACATTTTTGTTAAGAACTGGACCTATATTCTCTAAGACATCAATCGTATGAGACAATTCTGGAAAACTTTGCTCGGCCTTGTGATGAAAAGTATCAAACACCTGGTGCGCATCAGTGTCGCTTTTGCATTCAGATTTCTCATCATTTTATTGCGCCAAAGGTGACGTGTTATATTGCTCACATGTGGCAAAAACGACTTTGGTACTCAGTCACCGAGGTCACTTGCCGGAGATTGGCCAAGCGATCTTCCGGCGATTCAAGATGCCAATTACGAAAGCGAATTAATACTTTCGCAGTAAAATGTTCCCAATCTGACAATTGCTTGTTTTGGAAAAGCCATTCGTACCACGTCAAAGCTGCTCCATCGAGATAGGATGAGGCGATAGATAACTTATGGTTTTCTGCAATTTCATAAAAGTCAAAGTAGCATCGAGCCTAAAAAATCCATAACTCTGGATTCTTGCCACAGAATTGTTGGAATTCCAACGGGGTAGCTTTATTCGTTGCAAGATTTCCAACCAACTCCTGTAACATTGAACGAATTTCAGCAAGTTCGTTCGACCACGAATCTTTCACGATCTTAATTGAATCTTCGATTGTTCGAGATATTTGGTCCTCCATTGAAGACCTCTGGATGAAAGCACCAATGAAACAAACCCGAATTCTCAACAAAAATATATATAATTACTGATTGACAAATTACAGCTTTAATACTCAAACTACTAAATTACAATGAAAAATTATTGAAATTAAGTAACTAATAATAGAAATAAGAATAGGGATGAAAAGTTAAAACTCTAAGAGAAAGGGGATGAGAGGAAAGACAGTTTCTTTCATATTACGCATAATCCCTTCTTTCTAGCACCTAGTCCTTTTTTTTAACCAATTGCTAATTGGGCCTGGATCCCATATCAACCTTTGTGAAGGCCTTCTGGTCCTATTGCTTCTTCTCGGCCCAATAGGCTGATTCATAACATTGATTCTCAAATCAAGGACTTCCAAGGATGACAAGCTGCTGATAGATGAGGGCAACTCCTCTAGGAGGCATCCTTCAAAACTCAGATACCTCAAGAATGGTAGAGCAAAAATGCCTCCTGAGAGTTTCTGTCGCGACCCAAAATCCTATTTGTGCCGTGCTGGCACCTACCCTAACCCCGTAGGCCAACACATACAAGTCGAATACCTAAATAAAGTGCGGGAAAGTAAAGAAACGCCCAAAGTACTGAAATAGTCTTAATAGCTTAATAAAGATAATACCAAGTCAACACTCCCCAAAACCTGAAAGTCATAAGTACAAGAGCTTTCTAGAATACGATACAAGTCTTAAACTTTAATATAACACTAAAAGAAATGTTTTTTCTTAAAAAAAATGTTTTTTCTGAACAAACTATAATATTTCAATTTTTATCATTTCAATTTAGTCATTGTGATGTCATCCACGAAGCATATTTAGCCTTCAATTAATTGAAATATGCACTTTTGATCCTCTGCTTGTGAATTCATAAAGTTTAAGAATAATTAACTGTTCAACATTTAATTACACATGTTATATTAAGTTTGCACTATTACTCCATATCTGAGGATATATGCTTCTAAAAATAATCCGAATATAACATATTTCCTACGTAAAGGGACTAAAAACATACAATTCAATTAATTGAAGGTTAAATGTGTTGAATCATCATATATCACGAAGAACAAAATCAGAATCCAACAGTGCTAAGCCCCCTTAAAAATGATTATTTATCAGATTTCCATTTTTCTAATTGTTTGTTTTTGGTCCAACACCTAATACTTAAGAAAATTCTTTGTGTTGTTTGCACCATGCATGTGGAATCGATAATGCAGAGGCTTGCTTGGTACTTATGCCAAATAAAGGATTATTGCCAATTATAATTTTGAAGCTTTTTCTACAAAAAAGATTGTGTAGTTCCATACTTTGCCAAAACATGGAATCTATACACAATTGTTTGATGGCTTTCCTTACTTCTTTGTTTCATCTTCTTTCTCATTCAATATTTAAGGTTCAACAGTAGCTTTCCTTACTTCTTTGTTTCATCTTATTTCTCGTTCAATATTTAAGGTTCAACAGTAAAATTGAATTACACAAGCATTATTGTAAAGTTGAGAAGATATTCAAGCCAATTCCTACTCAAAAGCGAGATATTCAAGCCAATTCTTACTCAAAAGCGGAAAGAAATAAAAGGAATTTTTTTCTTTGTTGGTTTTTAAGTGTTATTGGGATTTAGATCCTTTCTAGGAAAGGATTAGACCTAGGGATTTAGATCCTTTCTAGGAAAGGATTAGACCTAGTAGCATAAATACATGCTAGTTAGGATTTATTAAGTAGGACAGAACATAGAACCTAAGAGCATTCAATCTTGTAACTTACTTTCTTCCTTGATATTAATAAAATTGCTGGCCGTTCTCCGTGGACTAGGATCACATCGATCCGAACCACGTTAATTATTGAGTTTTTATCGTTTCCGCGCTAACAATTGGTATCAGAGCCTACAAGTCGTGAGATCTAGGAGACAAGGGGACTATGACATCTATGAAGTTTGAGGTAGCGAATTTTGATGGGCGAAGTAATAACTTCAACATTTGGAAGATCAAGATCATGACGTTGTTACGGAGAGAAGGATCAGTCTATGCTTTGGACGACTCGTATCCCGAAAATACGAAAGAGGCCGAGAAGCAGAAGATTGAGATGGATGCATTCAAAGACAATTCAATTATCCTTATCAGACAGCGTATTATGTGAAGTCGATGCAGAAAACAATTGCGAGTTTGTGGAAGAAACTTGAAGATCTCTACCAGAAGAAATCATGAATGTTGTTAAGGCAGCGTTTACACACCTTCAAGATGAAGACAGGTACAACTTTACAGGATCATCTTGATGCTTTTAATAAATTGGCTATGGATCTTACTGATGCTGATATTAAAGTAGGAGATGAAGAACTAGTGTGCACTCAACTGTTTTCATTATCATCGACATACAAAGACGTAGTTAATTCAATGATGTACAGTAAGGAGGCGGTCACGTTACAGATGGAAAAGGGTGAGTATGAAGGATGCTGAATGTTGGGGTTGTCATCAAAAGGGTCACTTTGAGAGGTATTTACCGAATAAGAAGATTGATAAAACAACAGCCAGTGCATCTACGGTTCAGGTAGCTCAGACATCTGGAGAAGATTATGTGCTAACTGTTTCAACAGATGACATTCATACACATAAGTAGATTTTAGATTCAGCTTGTACCTTTCCCATGTGCTTCAGAAAAGATTGGTCTATTAGCTACGAGCAGACGAGTGGGACTGTACTTATAGGTAACGATGCAGTATGTGAAATAGCAGGCATTGGTTCAGCCCGTATACAGTGTCATGACGGCATCATAAGGACATTGTCTAATGTTCGACATCTTCCTGAGATGAAAAAGAATATGATCTCTTTTGGTACTCTTGATAAGCTCGGATATAAGCGTGCAGGTGAATGTGGAATCTGCAAGGTGACCAAGAGTTCTCTGGTCATTTTAAAGGCCAAATTAGAGGGTGGTCTTTATGTACTTATGGGCAGCACCATTCTAGGTACTGCAAATGCTGCAACCTCACAGTTATCAGATGATGACAAGGCTAAAATGTGGCATAAGCACATAAACAAGAGGGGGTTGGCAATTTTGAGCAACCGAAACATTTTGAAAGGTGAGAAGATTAGTACACTTGATTTTTGTGAGCATTCTGTCCTTGGAAAGCAGAAACGGGTCAGCTTTAGCATGGGCAAGCACAAAACCGAAAGGGTACTTGACTACATTCATTCAAATTTATGGGGTCCATCTCAGGATCCATCCAAGGGTAGAAAGAGGTATCTTCTTACTTTCAGTGATGATTTTTCACGCAAGGTTTGGGTATACTTCTTAAAGGCTAAAAGTGATATCTTTGAGAATTTCAAAAACTGGAAGACATTAATTGAAAATCAGAGTGATAAAAAAAATTAAGTGTCTTCGAACAGATAATGGCTTGGATTTTTGCAATGAACAGTTTGACAATTTTTGCAAGATTTATGGTGTATTGAGACATAGAACTGTTAGGCATACACCACAACAGAATGGAGTAGCTGAAAGGATGAACCATACTGTTCTTGAGAAAGCACGATGTATGCTCTCTAATGCCAAGGTGCCTAAGGGGTTCTGGGCGGAAGCAGTAAATACTGCTGATTATGTTGTTAATCGTTCTCCAGCGTCGGTGATTGACTTCAAAACTCCAAATGAGGTATGGTCAGGTAAAACGTCTGATTACTCGTACTTAAGAATCTTTGGATATCCCGCATATTATCATGTAAGTGATGGAAAACTAGAACGTAGAGCTCGAAAAGGTTTATTTATGGGATATGCTGAAGGGGTAAAAGCATATAGAATATAGAGTTTAGATCCTCTTAAGTATGTAATCAGTAGAGATGTTACTTTTGATAAGGCTTCTATGCTTGATCCTGGAAAGACTTCTATTGAGTTTGTAGGACAGAAAGTTCTTACAACAGAAACGGTGGAGGAAAATATGAAACTCACCGAGCAGGAGGATCAAGTGACTCAGGTGGAGTCAGATAATGAAAAAGCTCACACAGTAGAACTTGAAGGTGAACCATACAGTATAGCTACTGGAAGGGACAAACGAACTCCGAAGCCTAATTCAAAATATTATCCTCAGCCTTCGCAAGCTAATCTTGTGACCTATGCATTAGCTACTGCCGTGGCGGAAATAAATGATCTGGAACCCTCAAGCTATACGAAAGATACTATATATGGTGAAGTTGATCAATGACGTTTAGCCATGACCGAAGAGATGGAGTCTCTGCACAAAAACCAGACATGGTATTTGGTGTCTACTAAAGGGAAAGAAAACTGTTAGTTGCAAATAGGTCTTCAGAAAAAAGGATGGCATTTCGAGTGTAGAAGATGCTAGATACAAAGTGATATTGGTTGCTAAGGGCTTTTTTCAGAAGGAGGGAATCGACTACAATGAGATTTTCTCACCAGTCGTAAAGCATAGCTCAATTCATTTGTTACTAGCTTTGGTTGCCTATTATGACTTGAAGCTTCGTCAGCTTGATGTCAAGACTGCATTCTTACATGGTGAACTTGAAGAGGTGATCTTCATGAATTAGTCCGAGGGTTTCCTTATTGAAGGAAAAGAAGACCAGGTTTGTCAATTCAAGAAATCTTTGTATCGTTTGAAGCAGTCACCACTAGTGGTATAAGAGATTTGATGCGTTTATAATTACTAAAGGTTTCTCGAGAAATGCATTTGATAGCTGCGTGTATCACATGACGGTATCTGGTAATTCAAATATTTATTTACTATTATATGTTGATGATATGCTTATTGCTGCTAATAGTATAACAGAGATAAATGATTTCAAGAAACTGCTAAGTAAGGAGTTTGACATGAAAGATTTAATGAAGCTAAGAAAACGGAGAGTCACAGGAAGAACGGTGAGGTACATCTTTCACAGAAAAAATATATTGAGAAGGTAGTTCAGAGGTTTGGCATGAATAAATGTAAACCCGTTACTTTACCGTTAGCACAACATTCAGACTTTCTTCTTTGATGGCACCGCAATCAAAGGAAGAGGTGGAGTACATGTCAAAAGTTCCTTATTCTAGTGCAGTTGGTAGCATTATGTATGCTATGGTTTGCATTCGGCCTGATATTGCTCAAGCAGTGAGTGTGGTAAGTCCATTCATGTCTGATTTGGGTAAGACACATTGGGAAGCAATTAAGTGGATATTGAGATATATTAAAGGTTCTTCGAATGTTGGTCTAACTTTTTGTAGGATGAGAAATGAAGGCTTCTTGGTCCTTAGTTATGTGGATTCTGATTTTGCAAGTTATCTTGATAGAAGGAGATCAACAACGAGCTATATTTTTACTCTTGCAGGTAGTGCCATGAGTTAGAAGGCAACTCTCTAGTCTATAGTTGCTTTGTCCACAATAGAAGCTGAATATATGGCAGCAACATAAGTAGTAAAGGAGGCTATACAGTTGAAAGCTTTGGTGTTAGAATTGAGTAGGGTTCAACATGAACCAACTCTAAAATGTGATAGCCAAAGTGCTATTCACTTAATAAAAAATCAGAGATTTCATGATCGCACCAAACACATTGATATTAGATTTCATTTTATTCGTGATGTTGTTGAACAAGGCACAATTAAGGTCTTGAAGGTTGACACAAAGGACAACGCAACGGATATGTTGACCAAGGTGGTTCCTCTTGTCAAGTTCAGTCATTGTATGAATTTGCCAGTAGTTCGCATCAACTGATGCAACAGGATGGAGAACGGCAGGGCAAGGTAGAGCTACTAGTATGTACAAGGTTTCGGTTAGTGTCTCTTGTTTCCTACACGGAGTTAGCTCACGTAGGCTTAGAGACATTGGACTGAATAACGTTCACATGAAAGCTCGAAATTCATCTCAAGGTGGAGATTGTGAATTTGAGAAGATATTCAAGCCAATTCCTGCTCAAAAGCTGAAAGAAATAAAAGGAACCTTTTTTCTTTGTTGGTTTGAGAGCGTTATTGGGATTTAGAGCCTTTCTAGAAAAGGATTAGACCTAGTAGTATAAATACATGCTAGCTAGGATTTATTAAGTAGGACAGAACATAGAATTTGGCTCATGGTGAAGCAGAGGGGCACGAGGGTTCTTTTGCGGGATGAAGACCAACAGCAGTCCACGTCATGGTATGCGTTGCGACCAGCTGGTGTTTAGTTGTATCAGGTGATTTTGAATATAGAGGTAGTGGTACTTGACAGTTTAACTCGGAAAAAAATCTCCTTAGGTTTTCGGCGGTTTTCGGTTATTCAATGGATTCTTTTCTGGAGATGGTTACAGAATAACATAGTTTAGGCCACTTCACTAGTCTAGAATGATTTGACTTACCAGCTTCTACCGTAATTTTTCTTGTTTACGCCTATTTAACAGTAGGAAATCTTACTAGTATATTACCTTCGTCCAATTAGAACTCAATTCTGCATTGCTTGTTGTACTGGTAGAGATTGCCCTTTCACGTACTTTTTCAAGTTATTTGGTTGGTTCGATTTCTACTGTCCTTTTGGCGTAAGGTGTGTTTGTTGTTAGGCCGAGGATAGTTGCTCATTTCTTCGGCCTTCATCTTGAGATGGTTGTTATTTGCTTTGACGCACATTCTTTTTAGTCTGTTAGTAACTAAATACCTCCACTGCATTTTCCAAGGGACAATATTTTCACACTATCAAATTTATCTTGATATTTTTCTTTTGTAAATGGACTTAGTACCATTCACATACATTTTAGTTGCAACAGATTTCTGGAGAACAACTTGTTTGGTAACTGCAGGATCTTGTTTCTCTTGGGAATGCATGCCTGTATCATTTCACTATTTCTATGTTTGGAAACTAAGATCGGGATGCAAGTGAAAACAACTGCTATGCCTCAATCCCGTGCAAGTTAGAGAAATAGAAAATGCTTGAAAATACTTTCTTTCCTTGTGACTACCGCTTTGCCTACTTTAGGCTTCATTGTGTGTTTTGTATATACTCTAAAAAGTCCCATGTCTAGGGTGATTGTGAACAGCTAGAACATTGACCAACGGAGCAGTTTTTTCTTTCACAAAATCGAAGAATTAGAGAGGTTTACTTGAAAGTTCTTGTAAATGGACTTAGTACCATTCACCATCTGATATGTAGGGGCGGTTCAAATAGCCTTTCGGCGTGAAAATTCGATCGAACCTAGTAGCTTTGGTACAAAGTGTAGCCGACATAATAAACTAAAACCGACTTATTGTGACTTCATTTTTTTTCGTAAAAACCATTGTAGATCAAACTATGTATAAAAAATGTATCATACGTATAAAAAATGTATCATTGTTGTATAGAATAAGTATCCCTACCGTATATGTATAGAAAATGTATCATACATAGGTTTTTATAATTATTGTAATTTTTTTAAATTTTAAAATATCTATGTATCATATATATATATATATATATATATATATATATATATATATATATATATATATATATATATATATCTTCACATATATACATATTCCATAAATTCAAATAATTAGAAAGAAAAGTGTAGCCCATTTAAGTTTAAGGTAAAATAAAATAAAAATTTGCTAACGGTAAAATAAAAATTTTCCCCTTATCTAGTTTTATGGTTCCCTCTTTTACATGCCATCTGAATTACTACTAATAAACTACCATTTTATACGTAACATAAGAAAATGGCATTATATAAAAAGATTTGGTAGATGACTTTGTAATTTATCATTTTTCGTTTTAATTTAATGTATTCTTTTCATATGTAAACACGATGAGTCTAGAAAACAAAAATTCATATGTAATATAAAAGGTTATATGTATGAAGGTAGCTAGAATCATGAAAAGTAGATGTTATGTTTACGTAATTCCTATACCATATGTATACTAAATAAAGTTAATGAATTAATTAAGAAGATTCTTAGATTTGAATGGATCACGTCAAAGCCGTATTTAGTTACCATTTAATTCAAAAGTTCTTTGTATTATATAAAACATAAAAACCGAAACGGATAATATTTATGCTATAATGGTTTGGTTTGGTTTGAATATTAAAAAAAAAAGCGACTTAATTGGTTTGGCTTGGTTTTAACCATCATCAAACCCGTGAACGTATATGTATAGAAAATGTATCATAGGTTTTTATAATTATTGTGTAATTTGTGTATAATAAATGTATCATCAACGTATGTTCACTAATCATACATATATTATGCATTAGTATGTACATTATACATTGATTATACACTAATGATTCACATATATACATATTCCATACATAATAGGTATCATCAACGTATATTCGCTAATCATATATATATATATATATATATTATATATTAGTATGTATAATATATGTACTAATGTATCATATGTATAGAAACTGCATCATATGTGTATATAATATGTATCACTATTGCATATGTATACATATACATAATATGTATCATATTCACATATTATACATATTCCATACATAATATGTATCATCAACGTATACTCACTGATCATACATATATTATACATTAGTATGTACATTATACATTGATTATACACTAATGATTCACATATGTATAATGATTCACATATGTATCGAAAATGAGAGAAAATGTATCATAAGTATAGAAAACGTATCATACGTATATAAAATGTTTCATTGTTGTATAGAATATATATCCCTACTGTATATGTATAGAAAATGTATCATTGTTGTATAGAATATGTATCCCTACTATATATGTATTAAAAAAAATTGATATTTAGTGGCGACTAAAGTCGCCACAAATAGTCTCGTCCGAAAAAGTCCTTTTTTTTTTTTTTTTTTTTAAAAAAAGGCGTTTTATTTTGGCTTTGGGCTGGCCGGCAATGCGAATAGATTACTTTGTATTGGCCTTTGTATGTTACTTTAAATTGGCCTTTGTATGTTTTTTCCCTTAATTTTTGTCCTTCAAAGGTGCCGGTCTTTAATTTTTGGCCTTTAGCAATTGAATTTATGCCTAGTGGGGCATAAGTTTTTTAAGTATAAAAATCACGTGGATCATAACTAGTGGTATTATGATGCAAAAGTATAAACTTATATCCCGCAAAAAAATGTTTATGAAGCACAAAAATTAAAGACTAAGTCGTAATAGGTCATAAGTGCCAATGACCCGTAATTTTTTTATCTAAGCCCTTAAATTTGATGTGATGGCAACAAATAATGACAATTTGCAGAGTAAAAAACAATACTAATCAATTACAATCATGTAGTAGGTCAGTAAGATGATAATATTGTTATAAAGATATATTATATTTTTCATAATTTCATTAGCTTCAATCATGGTACAAATTACTTAATCAACTCCAAATGGCTTCTTATCAACATTAATCTGATTTGTTCAATAACTTTATTTTAAGTGAAAAGTGGATGTCCCCGCTACCCTCATGTCTGGCATCGAAAGTATTACCTAATTTTTTTGAATACCGTGACGTCCTTTTTTATAGTCAAATTATTATTAATTTTTTTAAACAAAGATGACTTGGTATCATTTTTTTTTTTAAAAAAACATTAATTGATTGTAAGTTTTAACTCCTCGCTGCTCAGAAGAAGGGCAAACAATTTTATATTCCTCTATTGTATTTCACATGGGAACACAACTCCGCCATCCATTTTATTAATTTCTCCACTATTAAAGTGAAGACATTTCACCAATTATTTAATCTTAAGTACACGGAAAATCAAATGTTAAAGACTATTGAAAAAAAGAAAAAAAAAGAAAGAGAAGTCACGGAGGTGAATTAATATTAAATAAGCCAACTTGCATGACATTATTGTCATACACAAATCTTTAAAATAAGTGTGTCACTTAAAATAAAACGACTTTCTCCTATATTTTATGGAGCCTTATTTGTGGATAAATTAATAATGTAAAGATTCTTCCACTGATGCATAACTCACTTATTTTTCATTGTCGCACTAACTAGGGTGGAGTTATAACTCTGAAGGAAAATAAAAAACTCATAAACTGAAATTCCTTCGCCTCTTATCCCACTTCACTCTCACCAACCAATTTTGTTAGCCTTTTTTCCCCCCCTGTGTAAACACTTGCTGAAATTCAAACACGACAAAAACAAACTTGGATATATTCGTGAGAAGACAAAATATGACAACTAGCAAGTCATTAGTTTCAAGCAGCATCACAAATAATAAGAGTATTTAATTTTGAAGGGGTTAGAGGCTTGGAATGAAGAACAAATAAATAATATAATGACCATTAATATGATGATATTTGCAATAAATTTTCTCAAGATACATAAAATAAACTACAATCACAAATAAATGAAAAAGATTAATTTCATTTATCAAGATTGTGAGTACAAATCTGTATATTCTCTTGATTCTTCTCTCCTAAATATTCTCTGCAATTCGAGAACCGTTAGTAGCGTATTTCTCAAACGTAGGATGATCTAAATTTGAATATGTGTGGACTTTCTTGGGATGTATTTTATCTCGATGAAAGGATATTAAGGATCTTCCATATTGACCTCTTTTTGAATACCCATGAGTTTATGGGATATTTGAGATGCCTTTTCAAGGGAATATGTACCCCCCTTTTATAGGCGTGATCTAGGGTTTAGGGTAGAATAGTCTCCAAGAAACCCTAACCGGCTTTAGAGTTTGAAGATGGATTGAACTCATCTTGTAGAGTCCTATTTCAAATTCGGTAAAATCTCGCTGTCTACAGTGCTCATTTAATTTCTTTTCATTAAACAATGTGAAGAAATGGAAGATTAGAACTTTTTCTACAACGAGGTTCCTTTCATTAAATTTGGTCCACTCTTTGGACAAGATGAGGAACCTACTGGAAAAGATTTAAGGAGATGATGCTGAAAGTTGTTTATTCCTCCAACTTTCGTTCTCTCACCTTCGAGATAAAGACGAATTGTGTGATTTTCCTCATCTAAGAAATATAAGGTTAATGGAACAAGCACAACTGATTTTGAAGTCTATGTTTCTCGTAGGCAACTACTCCCCTCTGTTCACTTTTACTTGTCCAGTATTCCAAAAATAGATTTTCACTTTTATTTATCACTTTTAGCATATCAAGATAAGACAATTTATTTTTTCCTGTTTTACCCATAGTATTAATTACTCACTTCAAATCATTTTTCAAATTCAATAAAAATATGCACCAATTAATATGGGTACATTGGTAAATTATGCACTTCATTTATTATTTCTTAAACAGCGTGAAAAGTCCAAAGTGGACAAATAAAAGTGAACGGAGGGAGTAAATGTTGAGAATGAATTAACAAGGTCTCATGTGAAAGCTAACCATTGCAAAACTTAGCGATGATAAATCAGACAAAAAAAAAAAAAAAAAAAAAAAACCTAAAATGGCATAATATTTTAACATTGTTTATCCAATTGGCCTATATATATGAGAAAACTAATATAAAAGAAAGCACAAAACGACAACAACAGCAACAACATACCTAGTGAAATCCCACAAAGTGCGGTCTGGGGATGGTAGAGTGTACGCAGACCTTACCCCTACCTTGGGAGGTAGAGAGGTTATTTTCGATAGACCCTCGACACAAGGACAAGTTGTTCAAGACATTATAAAAGCCATGGATAAATACTATAACAAGCATGATAAAGCTGTCTGAAAAGAAGGAGCCGTAACTACCACAAAATAATACGATAATTGAAGTACAAGAAACAACAGATAATAGCAGAAATCGAAGGACAAGAAACTACCAGCATACTACGATTACTAGTATAAAAGGATAAATGGGCCAACGCTCAACTACCTAGTACCCTTCTACCCTAATCCTTGTCTTCCATAACCTCTCCTCTAAGGTCATGTCCTCGGTAAGCTGGACCTGCACCATATCCTGTCTAATTACCTTTCTCCAATACTTTCTCGACTTACATCCACCTCTCCTGAAACAGTTCATAGCCAACCGCTCACACTTCCGCACTGGGAAATTCGTGCATCTCCTCTGCACATGCCCGAACCATCGCAGCCTCGCTTCCCGCATCTTATCCTCCACTGAGAGATGAGATAATAATCTCCCCCTAAACAAGACTCTTTAACCCTAAGGGACTACATCGTGGATGCTATTATGTTCTAGTGGGAAGGACAAATCTTCAATTTATAGAAGTCCGAACTTTTCTTAAAAATAGGAGTTATTCAAATATGATAGATTTATATTTTTCTTTTAAGTAAGAATCAATTATTGTAATCTCTTCGTCCTTCCTTCAAGAAAAGGTAAAATCCAGATATGGTAAAAAAGATCATGACAAACCCTAACAAATCTCCCATTTGGCCTGGATTTTCTTGACAAAACTTGAACCGCCTATATATATATATATATCTATATATATATATATATATATATATATATATATATATATATATATATGTACACATCACTGCTGTCTTGCATGGTTACAAATTGGATCCCTATGCGTTGAAAGAACGCATACGTTAAAATTGGTTTTTATTTTTTAAATATGAAACAACAAGATTGTTGATGATATGGTTGAAAATTGTCTCCACATGTAGCACTATTCTAACAACATTATTGTTTTGACAAAATTCTTCACTATCGTCAAATTAGCTGCAACTTAATCTGAACCAGCCTTGAACTTTGCCAAACCATTGGTTCTTATACCACTTGTTGGAATCAAAATAAGAAGACATCATGTGGAAGCTAATAATTTCAAACTTTAGCGACAATAAATCAGACGACAAAGAAAAATCTACTAAAATGAACATAATATTTTAATGTGGTTTATCCAATTGCCCTACAATGAGAAAGTTGATATAAAAGAAAGCACAAAAATATGAGAGAATAATCTCCCCTAAACAAGACTCTTTAACCCTAAGGGATTACATTGTGGATGCTATATTATGTTCTAGTGGGAAGGACGGATCTTCAATTCATTGAAGTCCAAACTTTTCCTTCAAGAATCGGGGTTATTCAAAGATGAAAGATTTATATTTTCGTTTTGAAAAAAATTTAAAAACAATTATGGTAATCTCTTCGTCCTTCCTTCAAGAAAAGATAAAATCCAAATATGATAAGAAAATCAAGGCAAACCCTAACGCCAAATTTGCAGGTGGTCCTCAAGGAACTACTAAAAGGAGTCTCCGTTTTCATCAGATCTGGCTATTTAAAAAGGAGGGTAAAGTTTACTCTATATCAAATATATTAGGGGTATATTTGGCCCTTTGCTCCACTTTTGTATTCCTTCGTGTATTCTTATAAATAGAGACATTGTCGTGCATGCGAGTTACAGATACTAAATGCATAAAGTATATTTTAAAAAGCAAAATACATCCACATCAATAAAGTATGTGCTCTTTCTAACAGCTTAAGCTTTTAGATTAGATTGTCACACACTTCAATATGGTATCGGAGCAGACAAAGCCCGTGAGATTGAATCTCACTAGCACCCATTATTATATAAAAAATATCCACGTACTTGGCCCATGAAAAAAGAATCAGGCCCGCACGTAAGGAGGCTTGTTGAGCATATAGTTAAGTACATAAAGTGTGCTCTCTCTAACAACTTAATATACAAACTTAAATAAACTAGTTTCTACTTAAAACACGGGGCTTACCACCCATGATGGGAATCGTTAACCAACGATTTCGGGTCTGAGCCTTACAGATCGAGAATTTCTTGGTAGGGGAGGTTTGATCTCTTATGGTGGGCTTACCAGCGCGAATCCAAATTAGTCAGGTCAATGAATGTTGAAAATAGATTATTAAATAATTTTTTAAAAGAGAGAAGTGCTTATTTGATCGGATGCAGAGTAATTTCTCTAATAGGCCGTTTAGTCTAGAGGTGTCAAACGAGTGGTTTGTGCTGAATTTAAGCGGGTCAAATGGGCTATGTTAATAAATGGGCGGGTCAAAAGTTTTTGGGCTGAAATGAGCTAACAAACGGGTCATAGCCCAACCCGACCAATTCTATTAAATTTTAATTTTTTTAAGTACCTAATAAAACCTTTTTCCCTTATTATGACTATATACAACATACTAGTTTTCGAGCACGTGTACCTTGTATGGTACACATCAATTGTCACAAGATGTGCATAATAACTTCCAAAAGTGCTATTCATGTGAAATGGAATAAACATAAACAAGAAAATTCCAGGAAAATGCCTAACAAAGATGCTTTATTGACTACAAATGTACAGATTACATAACGTTTAAACAAGAAGCTTCAAAAAACCTATATTATTTTACTCTTGATTTAAAACCCTCCTCAGTAATATAATTAAGGTGTGCCTTCTACTTGTTGTAAATGGCTGATGAAAACAAACTATAATTAGAAGCGAAAAAATTGCATTATACAAACACAAACCGATAGCTAAATATACAAAATCATTTAGATGATGTCATTTTAACAATTCAAAATGCCTTTTTCTTCCTCATTTGTTGATCTGGGAGAAGTTCTCCACTATCAATCAAACGTAAAGGAAAATAACATATTTTCCCAGATATTAAAAACTCAATTATGATTTATAGTCTGAGCGCGAATCTTATTCACATGACCATCCATGGAACATCATCAACTGAGCTAGCGTTTGGCCATAGATTCTCAATATTTTTTTTGAAAAATTTGATTTGGGTGAAGTTTTTCGGGTTTTGAAAATGTGTTTGGCCATAATTTTTCAAAGGGCAGCCCTTTTTCAAAACATATTTCACTTTTTATTTTGGAAAACATAAAACATTACTTAATACTCATAAATTCTAAAAACTATCAAGAATACTCAATCATACAAAACATACATACTTGCTAATCTCAAATTATGTAGAACATGATATGTTAATAACAATTGCTAATAACACACTTACTATCTACGACAATTCAAATTCCAATACAAAGATCCATATGTGCAAGAAAAAAAAAATGGTAGCAACTAGCTATTCTTTAATATAATTTCCCACATTGTACGAACAATCTTAACTTTATAGAAGAGATTGCTTTAATTGTGGAAACATGATAGATACGGCTTTAATCGAGGAACATGGTAGATAGAATTAGTTGGTTAATAAATAGATGGTTTTTTTTCTATAAAATATAAAAGTTTGGGGTGGTTTTTAAAAGTTTTGAAAAGGCCAAAAAAATCAATCAAAAAATTATGGCCATTTTCAAATCTTCAAAATATGCTTTGAGTATGGCCATTTGGTGAAATTTTCAAAAAAGTGTTTTCAAAATATATATATATATATATGTGTGTGTGTTCAAATCTTCAAAATATGCTTCCAAAATCTATAAAACTGAATTTTCATTCAAAAAGGTACAAATATATATATCATATATATATATATATATATATATATATATATATATATATATATATATATATATATATATATATATATATATATATATCAAGAATCAAATAAAATAAAACTAAAATTACAATTTACACTATATAACAATGGAGAACAATTACACTACTATAATTGCTACAACATTTTCTAGTGACTCAAATCAACCAAGGCTTTGAAAATTCTACACATACAGCCCAGAAATTATGCACTAAAAGGCACAAAAGGAGAAAAGAAGAAAACGTTACATGGACAAAGTGCTTGACAGTTTGGTTGGATACGTTGGCATCTTTTTGCCGGACTAAAATAGTTTTATAATGTTATTAGTGAAGTAAAAAAGACCGCAAAATAACAACGAATAACAATGAGACTTGAATACGACTTTTCGATTTCTACAATCCATGAAACGTTTCTGACTTTTGAAACTTCTTTCTTTAATGAATCATTAAACATCCAAATGAAGAAGACCATTAAAGTAGATCAAATGAATCGGGTCTACATTATTTTTTAACAACTCCAAAAATTTAGCTTGGAGCATAATGAATTGATTAATCAAGTGGTTAAATTCCCATTTAAGTAATTGATTTATTTATTATTTGTTGGAGGATAAATTTACTTTTTGGTACAAGAATATTATAAGAGTAATATTTGGATGAGGGGTAAAAATGTCATTTAACTTTTAATGGACATTTAGGTAAATCAACTTTTCAACTTAGGGTCTTCCCATTTTTAGATTTAGAATAGTATGACCAGCAAAAAAATAACCATTGTAATTGAAAACTAACCAATATCATGAAATTTTACTTGTCGAAGTTGAACTTTTAAGATACTTACTATTTTTTAATTAGAGAGCTGGGAAGGAAGGGATTAGCCCGCGGTATTTTTTTTTTTTAATCGAAACCCTTAAGTTTCTTGTGACGGCAACAAATAATAAGGACATTTTGGAGAATAAATAATAATACAATACTAATCTTTATTAGAAATTACAATCATGTAGTAGGTGAGGTCAACAAGATCCCACCTAAGCATATTACACGTTTTATAATTTCATTAGCTTCTCTCACGGTACGTAACAAATGACTTAATCAACTCCAAGTGGCTCCTTCTTCATCCACATTAAATTTCTAATTTATCAACTCCAAGTGGCTCCTTCTTCATCCACATTAAATTCTAATTTATTCAACAACTTTATTTAAGTGAAAAGTGGATGTCCTTTCATGGCGGGCATCGAATCATAGTAGATTACTAGCCATATATGCCCGTGCGATGCACGAATCGAACATATTTATTCACTTTAATTAGGTTGTCTTTAATGTTTGTATTTTGTAAATAATTTTTGAAAATTTGTCATAATCATGACAATGAAAGTTATTCATCAATGTGAAAAAGAAAATTAGTAAGAAGGTGAGGGAAAATTAATATTTAGATTTTAGATTTTTTCTTTTAAATTGTTTAATACTTATATGTATACTGATAAGTTGATATCCATCTCAATTAATTAACTGTTCAGATCCAAACATAAGAACCATTGTTGTATATATTGGTTTTTTTAAAAGCAAAACTAATAAAATATTTTTATTAAATTAATTAAAAAATATGAGGAAATAAATGTGTCGGATAATTAAAATTGAAGTGCATACGTCTATGGAATAAATATTAAGTATTATGACATATTAGAAATGCGATATGTTATATCGTAAATCACCAAATTTTAATTCGAAATAAAATATAAACTAATACATTTTATAAATGTAAAGAAACAATAATCGAGAGAATGCAAAAGAGAGTAAGATAAGTAAAGTATTGACAAAGAGTTTTCCTTCTTTCTTAATACTTTAAACGTGAAAAGAGGACGAACAATAGCAATGCAAATTTGTACCAAAAGTTATATAAATTGCACACTTTAACCAACTACTTTTTTATCCACTTAGACATTTGTCATAGTCTCTCTCCAATAGACTATTTTCAAGAATATTGATTAGAAAGGATTAATTTTATTTTGGTTTTATAAATGAATAAGTAATTTGGACACACACATATTATATTTTTCAAGAACGCGAAAAGTCAAGAGTGAACAAGTAAAAGTGCACGGAGAAAATAAATGTGTCGGAGAATTAAAATTGAAATGCATACGTCTATGGAATAAATATTAAGTACTATGACATATTAGAAATGTCCACGTGGGATTAAAAAATAGTTGGGTAAAGTGTACAAGTTATATAGCTTATGGTACAAGCATTCATTGCGTGTACAATTTGTTAAGCTTTTGGTACAAGTTTGGGCAATTTTGTGTTCGTACCCCAAGCCACTTATGAGCCGTGTTCGTGCCCCCCAATTAAATATTAAAGAACGTAGATGACCGCTTATTAAATATTAAGTACTTATTACATATGTAAATATTCGTATGACACATTAATATGGACGGAGGGAGTACTTCATTTTTATTAATTCTTAAAGAACGTAGAAAGTCAATTATAGTAACGTGGGCAAGTAATATGGGACGGAAGGAGTACTTCATTTATTAATTCTTAAATAACGTGAAAAGTCAAAATGAACAAGTAAAAGTGCACGGAAGAAATAAATATGTGTCGGAGAATTAAAATAGAAGTGCACACGTGTATATATGAGAAGAGAATAAATATTCGATCTTGGTATGACACATATCCACGTGGGATTTATTAATTCTCAAAGAATGTGAAAAGTCAAAAGTGAACAAATTAAAGTGCATGGAGGAAATAAATTTGTGTAGGAGAATTAAAATTGAACTGCATATGTCTATACATGAGAAGAAATAAATATTCAGCTAGAATATGAAAAGTCAAAAGTGAACAAGTAAAAGTATATGGAGGAAATAAATATGTCGGAAAATTAAATTTAAAGTGCATACGTCTATACATGAGAAGGGAATAAATATTAAATACTATGACACATTTCTACATGGGATATAAAAATAGTTGGATAAAGTGTACAAATTATATAGCTCATGGTACAAGAATTTAATGTAAAATTTGTGACGTCTATTGGTATAAGCTTGGGGAGCCGTGTTCGTCCCCCCCAAGCCGCTTATTATATATAGAAAAATAATATAGATAGAAATGTAAAAAGCCAAAAGTGAACAAGTAAAAGTGCATGGAGAAAATAAATTTGTGTAGGAGAATTAAAATTGAATTGCATATATCTATACATGAGAAGAAAATAAATATTCAGCTAGAACATGAAAAGTTAAAAGTGAATAAGTAAAAGTGCACGGAGGAAATAAATATGTTAAGAATGTAAAAAGTCAAAAGTGAACAAGTAAAAGTGCATAGAGGAAATAAATTTGTGTAGGAAATTAAAATTGAACTGCATATGTCTATACATGAGAAGAGAATAAATATTCAGCTAGAAAATGAAAAGTTAAAAGTGAACAAGTAAAAGTGCACGGAGAAAATAAATATATCGGAGAATTAAATTTGAAGTGCATACGTCTATACATGATAAGGGAATAAATATTAAGTATTATGACATATGTCTACATGGGATATAAAAATAATTGAATAAAGTGTATAAGTTATATAGCTTTTGGTACTTTTTCTATAAGAACGTAAAAAGCCAAAAGTGAATAAGTAAAAGTGCATCGAGGAAATAAATTTGTGTAGGAGAATTAAAATTGAACTGCATATGTCTATACATGAGAAGAGAATAAATATTCAGTTAGAACACGAAAAGTCAAAAGTGAACAAGTAAAAGTGCACGGAAGAAATAAATATGTCGGAGAATTAAATTTGAAGTGCATATGTCTATACATGAGAAGAGAATAAATATTAAGTATTATGACATATGTCTACGTAGGATATAAAAATAATTGAATAAAATGTACAAGTTATATAGCTTTTGGTACAAATATTCATTGTGGGTACAATTTGAAAAGCAGTGGGTACAAGGAGGGACTGTTGTGTTCGTCCCTCCTTGGCACTTATTATATATAGAAAATTATTTTAACATCATGACGACCATTTTATAGTCTTTATTTATTTACTAGACGGCGTATGCACGTATGGATTATAATGTACACTTTGGATTATAGTATATATATATACATAGTATATACATATATATATATATATATATATATATATATATATATATATATATATATATATATATATATATATATATATATATATATATATATATATATATATATATATATATATACTATGCTTAAAACACGATTAATATAACATTTTAATTTGTGCTCCGTATCTAAAACTTTATTATATTAGTGTTTGCTGTGTATACAAAGTCGACAAAAATTTATTAATACTTTTTAAAAGAGAAGACTTGTTTAAAAGGAAACTATTTTCCCCTCTTTGAGATAAAACAATAGCAATATTTAAGCATCAGTTGATACTTTAAATTTTAATATGATTAATTTAAAGGTGTAAAATACTTATTATTTTTTATCAAATTTTGATTTGGATAATTCTAATTCTAATTATTAATTAATTTTACATGTTTAAAACGAAATAAAGTAGAAATTTGATTTTCTATTTAACCGAAGAAATACTATTTTTTTATTTATGGTAAATATTCTCGGTTTAGCTTATTTTACTAGTCATGTTATCTTTTGCATGGTTTTTTAAGGAAATGTCAATTAAAATTAAAATTTGACTAATTTACCTTATTCATTATTTGATCTTCATTTGATATTATTTTTTCTTTTACAACATTAATCTCTTTTCACATTTATTAGAGTAAGAATAAAAATGAAAAAGTAATTAAATTCTATCTTATTTTAAAATATAAATATTTTAAGTATATTTATTTTAGTAAGCGTAACAAATAAATGACATGACGGAATAACAAATACAACAGTTCAATATCTAGATTAGATCTCAGGCTAATATAAAAAAAGAAAGAAAATTGTATGGTTTGGCTACTTAATGTTTTGAAGAAAAACAATAATATGGGGTCCATATTTTTTGCTGTACAATAATTTCATTTGCTCCCACTAATGGGTTGATACGCATGTGGCAATGAATCCATCATTATTGACTTAATGGAATACTTTAGAAATTACACGAATATTGTTTGATTTTTTAATATGGGGTACACTTTTTTTTTTTTTTTTGACATTATTAGTTTGCATTGTTTTTATGCGCGCGCGCGCACACACACGCACACGCACACGCACACACACACATATACATATACATATATGAGCCATTTTGGTAACGACGATGACAGAAATGAACCAAACTACTGACCAGTGGCATAAATGAGCCATTTCCGATAGTTCGATGGCATAATTGAGCCTTTCCCGTAGTTTCTATATAGATATTGTCATGCCTAAGGCATAGTCTCTCTATAGAAGTTATGCCTTAAGGCATAACTATACCCCTTGTCCGGTTAGTATTTAAAATACACATTTGATTATTTAACGTACTTATTTTAAATATATATGTTACTTATTATTTCGTTTTTTCATATTTTAGGATTCGACGCCAGTGGGTCCACAGGAGCGACCCATTCAGGAGCCTTCTTATGAGCCTGCCTAGACAGAGGTGTCTTCTCATGATACTATCGAGCCACAGGTAAGATTTTTACTTAAAATCAATTTTATTCAATATAAGGTGAATATTTATTTAATTTTTATAACCTTTATTTGGACTTCGAACAACATCTCGTCCCGAAGACTACATCATATTCATCACCAGACCCTTCTCAGATGCCTACAGACCTACCTCAGGAACATACTCAGGCGTTCGTCGATACACAGGTTTGATTATTCAACAAACGTTAATGTATTCAATTGAATAAATAAGAAATGATATTAATTATTATATATTTTTTAGGTTCATCCTTCGGCGCCTGCGGTGGCGACTCCCGACAAGGAAAAGGTCGGGTTTTCAGATCCAGCTTAGCCTGAGGTTCTGAGAGTGCCGGCGGGACTAGATCCCAAAGAAGTACGTTCTAATCAATGGCGCACGGGCCAGGGGAAGAGGAGATAATCATGTCGCGGAGCGCCCGGTTATTAAGAGAAAAAAGGGCGATGGAGACGATGGCGAGGGCAGTGGGGATGGTATGAGCCTTAGGCCTAGGGATAGTCTCCAAAGATACTACATGTGGGACCTACTAGTACATATAATAATCTTGTACAGTTTTAGTAAATATTATATATTTAAAGCGTTTCTATTTATATTTATAAATATTATCTTAGTCTTTATTATTGTTTGTAGTTTCAAAAGCTAAAATTGATAATTAAAAAAACATGACACATTTGAAATAAAGTTAAGCATTAATTTAAAAATAACACGAAACCCTAAAACATAAATAACTTAAAGCTAAGGAGTATAAGTCTTCAAACAAAAATAGACTTCAGCCACTAAAACGACAATACGAACTTTTACGTATCTTTGATGTATTGAGCCTACCTTATTAATCGCACAAAAATAAGTAGGGTTCTATATAAAATATTGAAGTTTCGGAGTCTCAAAGCATAATTAATATGAGGCTAAAATACGTAAAAAAGTGTGAAAATGTACTAAGAGGTTGTTTTGGGAAGATAAGCGTCTATAGGCGGATTTTCTTGAGAGAGAAAATTTTATTTAGCGCAGTATAAGCACTTAATGGCTCCGTCACGGCTAAATGCTTTAGCTCAATATTTTATTTCGCTAAAGGTACTTTTGTTCCAAAAAAATTTCGGGGGTATTTTGGTTTACTTTGATTTTTATTGGGTCATTTTGGTTCCGGACTCACATATGAGCAAGGTAACATAAGTATCTCATCAAAAGAAAAGAAAAAAAAAAGGCATAATACATAAGTAGGTCCTTAAACTTGGCCTTATTTTTTAAGTATACCCTCCAACTTTGGGTGTGCACAAGTAGGCACCTCAACTTGTAAAAAATTAAATACATAAGCACGAATGTTGATGTGGCATTGACATGACACTGACGTGGCACATAATTTTGAAGGTGTCTAAATGATCATTTTGTATGTTAAAGTGTTCAACTGAAAAAGTGGAGACCAGTTAAGGTGCCTATTTGTACACACCCAAAGTTGAAGGGCATATTTAAAAAATGAGACCAATTTTGAGGGTCTATTTATATATTATAAGTTACAAAAATATCTTTAGCGCATTAATTTTATGCGTTGTACGATGACTAGGCTAACCACCTCTGTTAAAATCAGTTATCTGAGCTTTAAAATTTCTTTAAAATAAAATAAAAATATTTCAATGATGCATTAAACAGATGCGTTGTACAAGCACCAAAACTTTTCTATCCATCAAGAAATCATTATGAATTCATTCATCTCTTAATGGCCAAAGTGGGCACAAATTTACATTTGGACTTTATTGTTTTAGAAGGAAAAGAAAAAAAAAAAAAGTTTGACAACAGTATGTGTTGTTGACTAAACAATATTTCTCATTTAAATAAATTTATCCAATTTACAACAAATTAAAATGTTTATCATTGTTGAAAGGTGAAAGCTAACTTTAAAATGGTTCTTTGTAATTGCTTTTTATGCAGTGTTACATTGTGTAGGCATTTTTTATATTGTTAGTGAATAAAATTAAAAATCCTGATTAATTAAGGTGTCCGTTTGCTTAATACAGTTCAGCTAAAGCAAATTTATATCTTTCGCCATCCCTTTGTCGTTAATAAATAATTAATATAATGGTGACTGCATTTTGGTAATTAGCAAACATAAATAAAGTTTACACAGCTGACATTGATGGAAAATAAAGCTTGGATTTCAAAATAGTGATACCTCATTTAGGCGACTTTAATTTGACAAGACATCACTAATTGATCACATGGTAATGATGAGTATATATTAAACGTTCATTATATTTATATATGTCATCTTTATCAATCATAATATTTTACTAAAAATAAAACGAAAAAAATAATTAATTGTCTTAAATTTTTAAAATAATAAATAATTTGAGATCTCATTTTCAGTAATTGTGATAAATAATTATTTTTTTTTCTATTTTGTAGATAATACATAAATAGAGTAAATATTTAATGAAAAATTATAATTTAGATATAAATAAAAATAAAATTAATTGTGTGAGAATTATGTTAGTAATTTTTTTTATTGATAAAGCAAAGCAAAAATCTTAGACTGCTGACCTTTTTAAATCAAGCACACACAACAAATAAATGCAATGTAGTCTCAACAGTATGTCTGCAACAGAAATTTTTTACAGTGGTACAGGTTGGTATGTGAAGAAGTTTTTAATTGATACTTTAAGAGCCTGTTTCGATAGACTTATTTTAAGCAGTTTATAAGCTGCAAAAAGCTTATAAGTTAAAAAAAATAAGTTGGGGTAGCTACAATTTATTTTTTTAATTATTTTTTATTTTAAGTTAAAAATGAATTTAGGAAAAACGCTCAAAAAATTAAAAATAATTTATAAGAACTTATGCTCCAATCCAACACCTAACATGGAACCCAAGACTTTTTGCTCCCTCTCTCTTCCCTTCTCATCCGTCTTATCTCTCCTCTTTCCTTTGTCCCTTTTTTTTTTTTTTTTTTTTAACTTGTGTATTCACTCTCCTTTCTCTCTCCTCTTTCCTTTTTTTTTTTTCCTCATTTTTTGTTTTCATCAATTTTAAAACTATTTCTACTTCATACTTTAGCAAACAAAATGTAGATATTGTCGATTTCGTTATCTAGTTTTTCAATTTTATATTAAAGATTTAGTTAAACTCTGAATAAGTTTAAAAGAAAGTAATTGACACCTTAAAAAAAGTTAAATTTTAATAGTTAAAAATGAATTTAGGATACTTCTGAAAGTAATAACACCATGAGAAATTTATTAGACTTCCTTTTTGCACTTTTTCTTTTGGTATATATTCAACGAAAAAGGCTCAGATATGCCGTTGAACTATCGGAAATGACTCATTTATGTCACTCGTCAAAAGTTTGGCTAAGTTATGCCATTGACCTATCAGAAATGACTCTTTCACGCCATTTTTCATTAACGCAAGTTTTAAATATCAGATATGACACTTGACCTCCAATTAGAGGTCCATGCCATTTAATTTAACCAGCACAAATTTGTGGATCGGATTTTAGTTTAATTTAGGATTTAATTTTTGCTGGTTTAATTAAACGACATGGACCTCTAATTGGTGACCAAGTGTCATATCTGGTATTGTAAAACCGACTTTATAGAAAAATGGCATGAATGAGCCATTTCTGATAGTTCGATGGCATAATTAATCTAAATTATTGACGAGTGGCATAAATGAGCCATTTCTGATAGTTTGATGACATATTTGAGCCTTTTCCGTATATTCAATTCAAAGTTTAGAATGTATGCTAGAAATCTAAAATTTTAAGTGTCATCAAAGTATATCCTAAATCTAAAAGTATTAAAAATTGGTTTAATCGATAAACTAAACCAGCAAAATCTTCAATCACAATTGGTTTGGCCTTCCACATCTTTCACATAAAAATATCACTGAAATATACTTAAGAATACAATTTTAATAAGACCTTAGGTTATCGGTCCAATCGTTCATGTAAATTTAAAAATCGAAAATCAAAAATCGAATTGGCAGTCAAAGAAAAAAATTACAAATTTTTTAAAAATCATTACCCAACAACTCGATATCGGTTATCCAATAATAGTTTTTTTTTTTTTGTTAAGTTTATCAGTTAAATCAACTTTTAATACTCCTAGATTTAGGATTTACTTTGATGACACTTAAAATTTTGAATTTCTAGGGTACATAATGTCGAAACTTTTAATTGAATATTTACCAAAAGAAAAAGTTAAAAAAAAAAAAAAAAGTAGTCTAATAAATTTTCAAGGTGTTTTTATTTTCAAAAGTATCCTAAGTTCATTTTTATCTATCAATTTTTATATTAATTTTTTTAAGCGCCAATTATTTTATTTTAACTTATTTGGAGTTTAACTGAATTTTTAAGATAAAATTGAAAAATAGATAATGAAATCGAGAATATCTTAATTTTTTTGCCAATGAGTAAATAGAAATAATTTTAAAATTGATGAAAATAAAAACTGAGGAAAATAAAAAAGAAAAGGAAAGAGGAGGGAGAAAGGAGAGTGAAGACACAAGTAAAAGACAAAAAAAAAAGGACAGAGGATAGAGGAGAGATAAGACGGATGAGAAGGGAAGACAGAGGGAGCACATAAGTCTTTGCCCAAGTTAAAATATTAATTAAAAATTTCCTCACATATCATGTTATGTTTGTGTCTCTACCATTATAAAAATTTTCGTGTGCAACATAAGCAGAGCAAGCAATATCTTCCCCTAGAATGTTCGAGTGAATCAATCTTTCCTTGATCAGTTGTCTGATATTGTTGACTTGTGCAAATATAAAAATAAGCGTGTTACATAATTTCGAACAGTCGCATGAATAATTTTTATCTACAGTTTGAATAACTTGGATTCTCTATAGCCTTCTGAGCCAACTGCTATCCTCTATCGCATTATAATCTTAGTTCAGATTATGTCGTCAAACACACTACAGCCGCAGCAGCCCGAGCAGCAGCTCGAGCAGCAGCAGCAGCCAGCAGCGGCAGCGGCAGCAGCCATGTAACGAACCGTTTGGTTGTTTAGCACTTTTGAACTCGTTTTCGCTAAAATACTCTTTTCGTAGTTTTAAAGGGCATTCTTGACTTGCGGGAATTGGTGGCATGGTGATTTAATTGGCGGATATTTTTTTTAGAAATAGATTTATTTAATATGTGTGAATAGTTATTTATAGGAATATGAGTTTTCACACATATAAGGTCTAAGTTGGTAATTAAAGTATTTGATGGAATGACTATATTTATTATAAAGGTCAAGTGAGTAAGTAAATTGTAGAAATTATTTGGCTAAGTTATGGGGCTTAACCCACTTCTTATGACCCATATATATTAGAAGCCTAGGGTTTAAAAATAATTCATATATTGTGGGCATGAAAAATAAAGAAAATAGAAGCACTTTGACAAGTGACGGCAGTAACTAGAAGATTTTTGGTGGACGAAAAGTTTAAGGCATCAGGTACGTCCCATTCAAAATTAGTTCGTGTAGTATAATTGATTCCTTGAAACAGGAAAGTAAAAGTTGTAGTAATATTTTGAAACCATGTTAAAAATAGTATTATAATCCTAAATTTCAAGGCCTCCCGTCCCCATTAATAAGAAAATTGAATATATGAATAATGATGGCGGCTCACATGGCACAAGCAGTCGTGTTGAATTGCTTGATATCTTATTCCCGAATGGCAAGTCAGTGGAAAGGGTAGTTGGTAGAAGTTTCACAAAATAAGAAAAATGACATAAAGTCAAGTATTATGATCCACGTTTGACTAATAATGAATAATGATGTCCTCACCTATGCTATAAATAGGTATGATGATGCAAGTGATTATAAAAATAATATAATACATATGGCTACTTGTTAAAAGCTTCTGGTGTTTATGGAATTGAGAATGAGGGTACAGAGAATTGAAAAGTCTTTGTCTTGTTTTCTTTTCCTCATTATTATATAAAAAAAAAATGACGATGACAGTACTATATTTCTAAAGCAATAATGAGAGTACTATGTTCAGAATTGTGAGGGGTCATGTGCGTGATTTTTTTGTTTGTGGTAGGTCACTGTTTCGAATTTTGCTTCTGGTTCAAAATTTTTTTTGGATGTTTAGCATGTATCAATTTCAACCTTTATATACTGGGTCTAACTAATTAAAGATTATATTATTGAATGATATGAAAACCTTCAAATCCATGGTATTTGAATTGTGGAAAATGAGAATTAAATCCTAAGTTAGGATTTAGACTAGTAATTAACGTAAGTTATATATTTGATCTACAGGAAAAGCTTGGTGTGAGAGTTCGTGGCATTCTGCATTGAGGTAGGTTACGGTCTACTTTAGTTAGACTGCGATTAGAGAATCGTATGTAGTTGTAGAAAGTGACGGGGATAGATATAGCCAATGGAGGTGGATTCCAATTATGTTGCTATCCTTATCACTTTTTGTATCTCTGCTAGCTCCCTTTATATGAAAAGGAATGATAACATTAATATGACTTGTATTTGTTGATTGTATATTGGTGATATTGATGACCGATATCATGTATGACATGCCTTCCATATTATTCTTGTGATGATAGTGGTGGTGATTGAGAGACTCCGAGGTTTTTGCCGAGATTGAGAGGACTAGACTCCGCCAGATCGAGAGTGAAATGAGAGATAGACTCAAGACCTGTCTCGTGATTGAAAGCACTATAGGGTTCTTGGGAGGCATGAGTGGTACAGGACTTCGCGGGTCTCCGTCATGGCTTTGAGGCACCGCAACGCGTGTACGAGAGTGGAGAGAGAGGCGGGATCGTTGCATTGCATTGCATTCATTCACTCATATTTGACTGATCATCTGGTTAATTATATATGTCTTGGTTGATTTCATGATTCCTTTACACTTTACTTGTATATGATACGTGACCATATCTGTGCTACTTGTTAGTTTTCACTTCTTCACGCGTTATCTAATCATTGTCGGCCTATGATGCTTATAGTGTTGTCAATACTACTCTTTGTCGCACTTTTGTTGAGCCCTCGTGGGCGATACGCGAGGTGACACCTTTCGCAGCATTTATTTTCGTTTTTGTATTCGATGACAATATGTAGCCACTTATATTCCGCAATGTTAGCCTTGTACCCTTTAGCAACAGCAGCTTATTAAATTTTCCGCCTTGTTTTCGAGCAGCAGCAGCAGCCAGCAGCTGCAGCAGCCAGCAGTCACAACAATTTGGATGATGATCGCCCCAAAAATTCTTCAGCTCGCCTGATACGTAGGTATCCCAAATCCAACGGTACGGTCCCTTTCATTAAATTCGGCCCACTATTCGGACAGGATGAAGACTTTGTCAAAAAAGCCAAGGAAGACGCATGGCAGCATGTGGTCAGCTCCTCCAAATCCAGGGAGGCGGCCGTGATCGAGATCTACATGTCCTCCCTTAGACAAATTGAAAACAAAGCAAAAGCGTCCTATGACCCCGACCCCGTACTGGACAAACTGTCCAATAAAGATTTTCGGGATACTATGCTAAAGGATAGCTGCTTATTCCTACAACTTTCGTTCTCTCTTCTCCACGGAGACGACAAGTTGGATGCTTTTCCTCATCTGAGAAATATTAGCTTATCCAACAGGCACAAATGGGTGGAGTCTATGTTTCATGTAGGCAACCAGATTCCCCTGGTGGTTCTTAGGGTACTACTAAAGAAGAGGTACTTTCAAGAAGTGGTTAAAAATGGCAAGTGGAAGGAGCCTTCGTCAGATCTGGCTAAAATGGCCTTGTTTCGACTTCTACTTTCACCAGCACTAGACAAGCCCCAACGTCGCATAAAAGTTCCTTCTGTGCGAAAACACGCGCGAAGATTGATGCATTGGACGCAACAGCTGAAAGAATGTTCTGATGTGCTACATGGTCTCCACTTACTCCTCCTTGGGCCAGAAATTGATCCCGAAAAAGAAGAATACGACGATGATGATGTCGACCTGGAAGAAAAAAATATAGGACCTGACGATAAAAACGGAGATACAAATAATGCACAAGCTGGAGGCAGCGGTTGTCCGGAATGCGGTGGTGCTGCTAGAGATAAAGCTCAAAAAGAAGATGATAATGATGACGACAAAAAGTTAAAGAATGCCATAAAGTTGAAACAAGCAGGGGTCCACTTTCGTGTCACAAAAGAAGGGATCAGAGGAATCAGGTTCAAAAGCAGTTTGATTTACCCGAAACTCTCTTTGCCTCAATTGTTTGTCGGATCTCATACTCGGCTTCTTCTAGAATGTCTCAAACAGTACGAGCAAAAACTTGATCCTAGCCTACAAGAGGTGAGCTCGTACTTGCAGTTCATGCACGATTTAGTGCGCACAGCTCAAGATGCCAAAATTCTAGTATCCAATGGGATCATAAAAGGAAACCGCAAGTATACGCAAAAGCTACCAGCCATTTTTATAGACCTTGCTCCCAATGACAAAATAACTGATACCAGTCTCAGCCCTGTAAAAATCGAAATCAACAGCTTTTACCGCCCTCCCTGGGTCTCTAACTACTTCACCATTGTCTTTGTACTCTCACTTATCGGATTGCTAGTCTCTATTGCTCAGCTGGTTTATGCCGTGCTAGCGTACCACAAACCCCCCTCCTAGTTAGCATTTTCCCAATTGCTCAACTCATTTATTGTAACCCATTAACCAAATACTCAACTGGTCATAATGGAACATCTAGATCTTATATTATTTGGAAAATTTCAAATCAAGATAAGAGTTGGTTTATCCTATTTTGAAATCTAGATTAGAAATGATTGAAATGTTGTTAATGCTTTTCTACATTCAGGTTGTAATCAACAGATGACAGTGCAAAGAGAGTAAAACAACTCCTTCATGATAAGATGTCTTCTTCAAGGAAGCAGTGGCGGAGTTCCTTTTTAAAAATTATAAGCAAGCGTTTTGACAATAATGTGCGTCCTTTTTTATTTTCCTTTTTCTTATTTCTCTGTTATTGTTCCTTTTCTCCACATTTTCTTCCTTTTTAGTCATTTATGACGTACAAATTATACACTTTATTGCAAATTGACATTGTAGTATGTCATATTCCGACGTCTAGATCGGAGACAGAGCTTTAAAGTTTGCAGTCTTCTCTTTCCGACAGTGTTTGTTAAACAAGAGTTTCAATTTGCAAGCAAAGCACAGATTGATGATTGTTGGCTTTATCTGACAGTTTTTTTTCTTTCTATAAAAATGTCTAATCCTGGTTTTCGACATTAGTTTCTTCCTTCAGTACAACTTAAGAGTCGTGATTGTTTTTCTTACGCTGTATATCGTATATGCTGTCTTTCTTACAACGAACTTTTGGATGGTGATTGTTTATAGGAATGATGGCTTCGCACTGTTTCTAATTATTTATGCAATGTAATTGCGGTATTGAAAGATACTATGTGCTTAAAGTGTTTCCTCTATTCTGATATGTGTCGTTATTGTTTACCCCGAATTTAGTCAACCAATTGAATTTGTAAGTGAGGTAGAGAATATATGGATGAACTTTAATCTTTGTTGGTTTTTGAGGGAATATATATATATATATATATATATGGATTTGGGCACAATGGTTTGTAGATATGAATATATGCGTTAATAACTTGGATACATGCGTTGCATATGTCTCTATGGATGATTAAGTATAGTGATATTAGAAGAATGTAGCTAAACAATAATAATCCACAGATCCGGACTAAAGAGAGAAATAATATTTTGATTTGCTATTACAATGCTCTAGATTTCAAAAAGCTAACCCTTAAAAGTAGGGAAATGCCCCTTATTTATAGTTTTGCCCTATAGGCCTTGTATACAACATAAAACCCTTTTAGAATAAAGAAAACCCTAAAAGGATAGGGTTGGGCTGTACGGTTTGACACCCATACGATTGGCAGTACAATGTGGCAAAACGGTCTTGACGCGTGGCAATTTTGTAACTGATCAACCGGACTAACGGCCACGATCAACCCGGTCATGGAGAAACCGGATTAACGGCCACGACAACTCGGTTATGGAGAAACCGATTGGTGTGACGAGGAATTTGCTCCGGATAAACCGGACCAAACGATTCCTTCGCTTTCTTCTGATTAACCACTTCTAGTGCAATACCTCCGGTCCGAAAGAAAGTTTTCAAGCTCGTGCTTGTTTCTTTTTTCTCTCGATCCTCGGTCTCAAACCCCCGGTCTAGCATGAATCCGATTTTTACCGTATACAGTTATGGCTTATTGAAAGATAAGGTTTATTCTCTGTTCCTTTTCTTGAGTACCCTCATAAAAAAATATTTGTGAAAGCTGAAGATGGTTATTACTTTTTCGCAACAAGTTTTTATTTAATTTTTCTTGAATTGCAATTTGTGCGTATCTTGAAATAGGGCAAAAGAAGGCGATAACGCATCGTCTCGGTCTGATATTCCATGTCTCATACATGAAGTCATCTTAGTCCGTGTTAGACAATTGGAGGTAAATAGCAATTTAAGCCAGAGTTACATCATGGAATTTAACTTTTTCAGTTTTTGTTCCATTAGCAGAAACAAAATTACATGATTTAGTCTCTTAATTCATGGTACAGCGTAGTGAGTTTAAGTTCCCTACTTAACTCAATTGCAATGGGTACTCTTTGATCTTAATGATCTAGAAGACATGAAAGCTGGCAAACGTAAAAAGACGATGAGGTGCGACAAAGTAAATTGATGAGGCTTGATGGGCTTAATTATTAGTTTGTTGCTGCTAGAGTGTAAGATCATTACAAAGGAAAAAAAGTGCAGAATATAAGATATATTTCTTTTTTTTTTTGGATTACGCGCGTAAAGACAAAAAAACTCGATTATATATATATATATATATATATATATATATATATATATATATATATATATAAAGATCTTTTTTATCTTTACTAAATCTATAAAAGAAATATATATATATATATATATATATATATATATATATATATATATATATATGTCATAACCACGCGAAGCGCGTGTAAGTTAACTAGTACTGTGAATACAGTTAGGCTAGTCTGCAGAACTCAAGGGCTTGGTTGAGGCTTTCCTCTTTGTTTCTCAAATTATAGGTGTTGAAGCGATAAAGCAAATGTAAGAAGTTGCACACACCCCTATTTGCCCTTTATACTGATATAATATAACAGAAGGTAAGGCAAACACAAAAGTGAAACTATGAGCTGAAAAATAGGCATGTCCCTCTTACATCATCAGTGCAAGAATCCTTTACGTTATTAATTTAGCCAAATACGGATAAGCTTCTGTAAAATGTGGAATTTATGATCTTAAAAATAAAATATATTGCCTGCTATAATAGATAAAAATGTTCCAATGATATAAAGGGTTCTTACACTGAAAAGTTTCTTCCGATATATATAACTTTAAACTCGTGTGCATCATTACTTGAATTTTTAGCATACTTTTTTTTTTTTTTTTCAGAAAAACAAAAAGAACAGCTATGTCCATCATACACGAGATGCCTCTGTTACATCATTAGTGTAAGAATCCTTTACGTTATTAATTTATCCAAAGAATATCTACAAATAAGCTTTCATAAAATGTTGGGATTTGTGATCTTAAAAATAAAACATATTATCTATTATAATGGGCAAAGATGATCCGATGATATAAAAGTTTCTTACACCGAAAGTATATATAACTTTAAACTCATGGTGAGTATATATATCATTTATATTTCTCAACTGCATCGTTGCTTGAATTATTAGCAAACATTTTTCCAGAAAATAAAAAACAGCAATGCCCATCATACAATGAGACGTGACCAAGTCGTTTTATTTTATCTGTGTGTTTATTTATTTATACATGATTTGGGTTATTCATTTGTATATGATTTGGGTTATTTAATATTCATCCACCTCCGTGACTTGTTTTTTTAAAAAATGGTCTTTAACGTTTGATCTTTCGTTTGCTTAAAATTAAATAACTGGTTAAATGTCTCCACTTTACTAGTGGAGATTAATAAAAATGTTCGGTGGACTTGTGTTCCCATGTGAAATACAATAGAGGAATGTAAAATTTTCTGCCCTTCTGAGCTGCGAGGAGTTAAAACTTACAATTAATTAGTGCTAAAAAATTAATAATATAACATGATTCCAAGTCTTATTTTTTAAAAATTTCTACTATATTAGAAGAGTGGATTGGATCGTCGTCCAACCACTCTTCTAATATAGTTAAAAAAAATTTTAAAAAAATAAGGTGGAGCCCACTCTTCTACAATAGTAGAAGTAAAAAAAAAAATTAAGGTGGGGTTCACGTGAACAATTAGGAGATAATTGCAAAAAAAAAAAAAAAAAAAAAGGTGGAGTTCACGTGAAGAAGTAGGAGACAATTGCAAAAAAAAAAAAAAAGGGACATTTAAATAACGATAATAAAAGTTCGAAAAAATAGTAAAGGTACGCTTAGAAAAAATTTAAAGAAGAGAAATTCATGAAAAAAGAAATAACGATTTAAATTGAATACAAGAACCGCTAAAAAAGTCATAAAACCAAGAGATTTAAAACTTATACCTTTGGGTATAAGTTTTAGACACATACGTCTCACACAAATAATGAGGAATAACATCAAGAAAACGAAATATAAACTTTTTCTTTTTACTTTAATTTAAGTTTAACTCATTAGATTCAATAATATATTAATTCATATAATATCTTGAATGATGGAGAAGAGGACAAAGTTATCACACAATCGCTTGAAAAATCTTTTTTTTTTTTTTGTCCAACTAGATTCTAAAACTAGTAATTTCTATTAGGTTTCACATTTTATCTTTCCATACTGCCCCATCCTTGTAGCTAGATCAAGAGGAAATGTACACACATATATTTTCTTAAAATGATGAAGTTGGTCTACACTTAAAAATTTAAGACTACAACAGATGCTAACACATGAAAGCGTTTTTCAGTGTTGTTGAGTAGAAAGAGATTGTTGAGTAGAAAGAGATGATGGCATGAAACTTGGTAGGAGAAGGTGTATTTCAAATCTTTAAATTGGGGAACCAAACCAGGAAAGTCATATATGGGAGAAACAGAGTAAGAAAAATAATTTATTGATATTTTCAATTAATTGAATTATAATACGTTACATAATAAAAATTTTATAATTATATTACTAAAAGGTACTCTCTTTGTCCTAATTTATGTGACATAATTTGACTAGGCACGAAGTTTAAAAAAGAAAGGAAAGATCTTCGAAACTCGTGGTCTAAAATAAGTCATAGATATTTGTGCGGGTTTAGATCATTTCATTAAAGGTAAATGGAGAATTTTCAAGTAAAATGATTTCTAAACATAAAAATATATAATGTTTTTTAAGACAGACTAAAAAAAAGTGTGATACTATTTTTTTTTATTGGGCCTGTGCTAACACGGGCTTTCATCATCTAATTACTACTATATAGAAACGTGAGTTTATACGATGAAGAAAACTAGATACGTTGTACTGTTCCAAAAAAAAAAAAAAGGGTGGGCCCCATACTAAACACCAAGCAATTAAAAAAAAAAAGGAAAAAAAAGTGGTACCCATCATCTCCACCGATATTAACAAAATAAAACAATACCAAAAAAAAAAAAAAAGTGGACCCCATATTAAAAAAATAAATAATGTCAAAAAAAAAGTGCACCCCATATTAAAAAATCAAACAATATTCATGTAATTTTTAAAGTATCCCATTAAATCAATAATGATGGATTCATTGTCACATGCGTATCAACCTATTAATAGGAGCAAATGAAATTATTGTACAGCAAAAAATATGGACCCCATATTATTGCTTTTAAAATATTTATATTTTAAAATAAGATAGAATGTAATTACTTTTTCATTTTTATTCTTACTCTAATAAATGTGAAAAGAGATTAATTGTCGTAAAAGAAAAAATAATATCAAATGGAGATCAAATAATGAATAAGGTAAATTAGTCAAATTATAATTCTAATTGACGTTTCCTTAAAAAACCATGCAAAAGACAACACGACAAGATTTTTGCAGACTTTGTATTCGCAGCAAACACTAATATAATAAAGTTTTGGATACGGAGCACAAACTATAACGTCATATTAATCGTATTTATCAAATTTCTACTTTGTTTCGTTTTAAACATGTAAAATTAATTTAACAATTTGAATTAGAATTATCCAAATCAAAATTTTGATAAAAAATAATCAGTATTTTATGATAACGTCTAAATCCACTCCTCAAAGAGAAAGTGTACACGGTCATATGCAATATAATTTACCCAACTATGAGTCGGGGTCGATCCCACAGGGAACAATATGCTAGGCGATTTAAACAAGTAAGGAATTATCACTTTCTACGCTAAGCCAAACACTTGATAATAATTTGGTTTTTTTGATAAAATTATAACTAATGCAAAAATATAAACTAATCTAGAAAGCAAGTAGAATGATCAATGGCCACAAGCATGGATACAAGGAACTCTCAAGTAACGATCCAATATATTTCACGATTTTACAACTAAGAGCGGGTTTATGTTAATAGATAATGGTTTCTAAAATCTCATTGAAAGTCTTCCAACCAAATCAATGAATTTCACTCTAAGCTTTTCCAAGCCTTAGAGTATGATATCAAGCACAACCAATTGAATCTCAAGTAACTTTCCTATTCCTAGCTCAAGTTATTAGATGGGTTTAATGACCCAAATTCTTGTTAATTAATCTTTCCCAACCTAGATTTCCTCTTCCGAGCTCAATCAAAGTAAATGGGCGAGTCTTAGGGTTAGCTAATCCCTTAAGAAACATTAAAGAACAAGATTAATTAAATCAACAAAGACCATTTCAATAGCAATAAAAATCATTCAATACATAAGCAAAACAAGAGTTTCATCCAACACTTTAATCATAGAATATTTCCATAAACAAGATTCAAGTGAAGAAAATAAATACTACACACTTAGATATATAATACAAAGCAAGGAATTGAAGAAATGAATTAAAGGTTTAAAAAATGCTCAATCAAATCTTCAACCCCAAAGTGTGGTATAGGAACCTCGTCTCCAAAACTTGTATGAAATGGACAAAGATAATGTTTTACAAACCCTAAAAGAGTATTTATTACATTCCAAAACGGGAACAAATTGTGGACAAAAATGCCACTACGTGCGACGTGCTACTCGCAGGGCACAACATCTTCGTGCTGCTACTTCGCAGGTCTGCATACACAACATGTTTCTTTGCTAGCATGTGCTGCCAGAAAGTGCTGCTTGTTCTATTTTTGCTCTATTTTGCTCCGTTATGCTCTCCGGGCATCTTATCCTACAAAACGACATAAATACACAAAAAGTAACAACAAAAGTGCTTGAAGAGTTACAAAAGCTTAAGAAATTAGCATCGAATATCCCGTAATTTCATAGCACATCATTTTACACCTTTAAATTAATCGAGTTAAAATTGAAAGTATCAACTGATGCTTAAATATTGCTATTGTTTTATCTTAAAGAGAGGAAAATAGTTTCCTTTTAAATAAGTCTTCTCTTTTAAAAAGTATTAATAAATTTTTGCAGACTTCGTATTCGTAGCAAACACTAATATCATAAAGTTTTGGATACGGAGCACAAATTACAATGTTATATTAATCGTGTTTATTAAATTTCTAATTTATTTCGTTTTAAACATGTAAAATTAATTTAACAATTTGAATTAGAATTATCCAAATCAAAATTTGATAAAAAAATAATAAGTATTTTACACCTTTAAATTAATCGAATTAAAATTGAAAGTATCAACTGACACCTAAATATTACTATTGTTTTATCTCAAAGAGAGAAAAATAGTTTTCTTTTAAACAAGTCTTCTCTTTTAAAAAATATTAATAAATTTTTGCAGACTTTGTATTTATAGCAAACACTAATATAATAAAGTTTTGGACACGGAGCACAAACTACAATGTTATATTAATCGTGTTTTGAATCGTGTGTGTGTATATATATATATATATATATATATGCGCACACATATAAAAACAATGCAAACTAATAATGTCAAAAAAAAAAAAAAAAAAGTATACCCCATATTAAAAAATCAAACAATATTCGTGTAATTTCTAAAATATTACATTAAGTCAATAATGGTGGATTCATTGCCACATGCGTATCAACCCATTAGTGGGAGCAAATGAAATTATTGTACAGCAAAAAACATAGACCCCATATTATTGCTTTTCTTCAAAACATTATGTAGCCAAACCATACAATTTTCTTTCTTTTTTTATATTACACAATCTAATCTAGATATTGAGCTGTTGTATTTGTTATTCCGTCATGTCATTTATTTGTTACGTTTACTAAAATAAATATACTTAAAATATTTATATTTTAAAATAAGATAGAATTGAATTAATTTTTTATTTTTATTCTTACTCTAATAAATGTAAAAAGAGATTAATGTCGTAAAAGAAAAAATAATATCAAATGGAGATTAAATAATGAATAAGGTAAATTAGTCAAATTATAATTCTAATTGACGTTTCCTTAAAAAACCATGCAAAAGACAACATGACAAGATTTTTGCAGACTTTGTATTCGTAGCAAACACTAATATAAGAAAGTTTTGAATACGGAGCACAAACTACAATGTCATATTAATCGTATTTATCAAATTTCTATTTTGTTTCGTTTTAAACATGTAAAATTAATTTAATAATTTGAAATAGAATTATCCAAATCAAAATTTGATAAAAAAATAATCAATATTTTACACCTTTAAATTAATCAAGTTAAAATTGAAAGTATCAACTGATGCTTAAATATTGTTATTGTTTATCTTAAAGAGAGGAAAATAGTTTCCTTTTAAACAAGTCTTCTCTTGTAAAAAGTATTAATAAATTTTTGCAGACTTTGTATTCGTAGCAAACACTAATATAATAAAGTTTTGGATACGGAGCACAAATTACAATGTTATATTAATCGTGTTTATCAAATTTCTACTTTGTTTCGTTTTAAACATGTAAAATTAATTTAACAATTTGAATTAGAATTATCCAAATCAAAATTTGATAAAAAATAATAAGTATTTTACACCTTTAAATTAATCGAATTAAAATTGAAAGTATCAACTGATACTTAAATATTGCTATTGTTTTATCTCAAAGAGAGAAAAATAGTTTCCTTTTAAACAAGTCTTCTCTTTTAAAAAGTATTAATAAATTTTTGCAGACTTTGTATTTGTAGCAAACACTAATATAATAAAGTTTTGGATACGACATTTTTCATTAATGCCGATTTTACAATACCAGATATGACACGTGGCCTCCAATTAGAGGTTCACGTTGTCTAATTATACCGGCCCAATTTTAAATCCCAAATTAATAACAAAATCCGACCCATACACCCAACCCACTCAAATTCCTTTTAACCCACAACTATAATCTTATTCCCTCTCCCTCAATCATTATATGATTAAAAAAACCCTAATCTTACCCATCTCTTCTCCTCTTCTTTTTCCAGCTATTTCAAGCAGACAAAGTAGACTTTCCAACTTGCTTTTGGTTGTGGGTGAGTCAGGTGTATGGATCGTATTGTTTTATTACTTAGGATTTAAAATTGGATTGGTTTAATTAAATAAGGCGGATCTCTAATTGGAGGTCACGTGTCATATCTGGTATTGTAAAATCGACGTTAATGCAAAATGGCATGAATGAGCTAAACTATTGACGAGTGGCATAAATGAGTCATATTGGTAACGCCAATGGCATAAATGAGCCATATTGGTAACGACGATGGCATAAATGAGCCAAACTATTGACGAGTGGCATAAATGAGTCATTTCCGATAGTTCGATAGCATATTTGAGCCTTTTCCGTAGAAGCTATACCTTAAGGCATAACTGCCTTATAGATTTTTTTTTACTCTGTTGAGATTCTACAGAAGTTAGGCCTTAAGGCCTAACTTTTGCCCGAATAGGCCTGATTTGCTACGAAATTCTGCCTTGCAAATTTCTTTTTTTATACCTTGTTGGGGTTCGAACCAAGAATCTCAAGAGTATTTTCGGCCACTTAAAGTGCCAAAGAGCAAAAATTAAAGACTAGCTATTTGAGGGGCAAAAATTAAAGACCACCCCAGAATAAGGGCATTTGTGCGAATGACACGAAATACAATAGAGGAATAGAAAGTTTTTGTTAGAGATAGAAATGGGCCTAAGCCCATTCCACCAACTGACCCAACTTAGTAGCTTTTATTTCATTTGTACTGTGGACCTTGATAACCCTGCCCACTTTCATTTATTCAGCATTGTATATATGTAAGACCATTGTGTACAGAAAACGTTTTTGCCATTTTGGATACTTTTGCAAATAAGAAAGGAACACAATTTATTTACTCTCTCTCTCTCCCCGATATGAGTTAGGGTTTTTCTACTTACTTTTTCTTCATTTTTCAGCATCCAATTAAGTTTTCATGTATCAGAGCATAGATCTATATAATTCTCGTCTTCCTCGTTCGAGCGGTGGTACCCTCAAACAATTTCGTAGGGTTTTTTATCGAAGATATCTATTGGTTTTCCGCCATTGTTATTCAAGGTTTTACTTCTTCAAGCTTTGAAGAAGACTGGTAACTTTGTTCTATCTCACATCTCAATCTAGGTTTTTTTTTTCATTTCGAATTATGGTTTCTATATGTTGTTATTTGCCATTGTATGTCATGGGTTCCAATGCTACTGGTTCTAATGCTACTATCACTCATACTCACCCTCTGTATTTGCATCCCTCTGACTAACCAGGGATGGTATTTTTTGCCACGCCCTTCAACGGTTTTGATTATGGTAGTTGGAGAAGGGGGAGGCTCATATCCTTATTTGCTAAAAGAAAATTAGGATTCATAAATGGCACCATTACTAAACCTGAGTAAACTAACCCTACTTCTGAAAATTGGATTATGTGTAACAACATGGTTATTTCTTGGATACTCAATAGTTTAGATAAAGAAATTGATGATACTGTTATACATACTGAGACTGCTTCTGAAATTTGGAAGGAAATTAAAAAGAGATACGGTCAGGCTAGTGGTACTAAGGTTTTCCAAATTAGAAAGGACATATCTTCTATCTCTCAAGGTTCCTTTAGTATAGCATATTATTTTAATAGGATTTAGAAATTATGGGATGAGTTAACCATTTCCGTTGAATATCCTCCTTGCACCTGTGAATGTAAGGATAAATGGGTCAAATTAGAAGGGGATCAAAGGGTTCATCAATTCTTAGCTGGATTAAATGATTCATATGTTGGGATTAGGAGGAACATTTTGATGATTAAGCCGCCCGTAGATTTAGATGGAGTCTATTCCATGTTGATACATGATGAACAACAGTCTGATCTTCAGGCTTCTATTGCTTCTTTTGCATTTGGAGTTGTATCCTTCTCTACTACTGTTGGGGATCAGAAGTCTTCTTATCGTCAAAGGGTGAACTTTGATTCTAGAAAGCCCAATTATTCTCGGAGACTCAACTATTCTCAAAGCCAGTCCACCTATCCTCAGAAACCAAATTACTCACAGAGTTAGTCCAACTATCTTCAGGATCTAGGTCTTTTTTGCAGGTACTGCAAGAGATCAGGGCACTCCATTAAGAAATGTCATAGATTGCATGGGTATCCATCAAATTTTCAGTTTAATAAAGGGAAAAAGACGGCTACCTGTGTTCAGGGTATGCAACCTTTTCCCCAGCCTCAGGGTCAGGGTGATCCTTCTCAAAATTCAACTCTTCCACATTACTCTTCAGAAATTGCTCTGCATGGTTTCAGCTAAGAGTAGCATGATTACATCATGAACTTGTTAAGTCAGACTAAAGTGCATGATTTTGGTTTCTGTGCTTCTATAAACTTTGGAGGTATGACTAGCCTTTCTGCTAATAATATTTCTTGTTTCTTGACTTGTCATCTCTCTCAAATGTATGATAATCCTTGAATTTTAGACTCAGGAGCAACCAACAACATGACCCCTCATACACATCTCTTAACTAATGTTAAGCCATTAACCACACCTTATCTAATTTTCTTACCAAATGGAAATACAATAAAAGTGACCTGCACTGGTCCCTTGCCTTTATATCCAGACTTAATCCTTCATCATGTCCTGCTGGTTCCTAGTTTTCGCATACAATATTATTTCTTTACACAAACTTCTTTTTCAATTCAACTGTATTACTTATTTTAGTGCAACTGCGTGTGTCTTACAAGGTCATTCTCTGAAGAGGCCACTGGAATTTGGTAAACTCTCCAATGGGTTGTATGTGCTTAATTCAGTTGAATGGATCCTTTTTGTCTGCTATCAATTCATCTGTTCCTGAGAATTCTTCTACATCTACTGCTCCAGCAGTAGCTACTATTCCTGCTGCTATTTCCTCTTCTACTACTACTTGAAGTGTCCATCCGCTCCTACTGCACAACTACCCTCTACTACTTTTGCTATTTACGATTGTAACACTTATGTTCTATCTGTTTCCTTTCCATCTGTAAATATTCCTCACATTTCCAATTCAAATAAAGAACGTTCTTTTCCTACTACTGCACCTTTGTTATCAGATTGTATGAACATGAATGCTTTACCTTCTAGCATTACCAATAACAGTGTTGTAAGTCTTGACCTCTCCTGGAACCAAAGACTTGGACATATGCCCTTTGTCAAAATGAAATCCATCCCCTCCCTTAGGTCTATTTTACCTACTAAACAAACTTTTCATTATTCTATATTCCAAATTGCTAGACAATAGAAACTCACATTCTCAGAAAGCACTATACATTCTAAAAAACCTTTTCAACTTATCCATCTTGACTTATGGGGTCCTTACCACACACAAACATACAATGGTCACAAATACTTTCTTACAATTGGAGATTATTACATAACATGTACTTGGACTCATCTCCTAGCCACTAAATCCAATGCATTTACACTGATTAAGTCATCTTTTTCTTTGTCCAGGCCCAATTTGAAGTTACTATCCAAACTTTTAGATCAGATAATGCCTTTGAGCTGGGGTCCAGTAATGAGGCAATTCAATTCATCTCTTCTCATGAAATTTTCCATCAAACTTCTTGTCCACACACACCTCAACAAAATGGGATAGTAGAGAGGAAACACAAACACTTGCTTGAAACTTCTAGAGCACTTCTTTTTCAATCAAAGTTGCCAATCAAATATTGGGGTGAACGTATCTTTACAGCTACTTTCTTAATCAATAGATTTATTTCCCCTCTTCTACACAACAAAACTCCTTTTGAACTCCTCTATGGTCATCATCCTTCTTATTCTAATCTCAGATGCTTTGGCTACCTTAGTTATGCCACTGTTTCTATTCATCATAGAGACAAACTTCAGTCTAGGTCCATCCCTTCTGTGTTTCTTGGTATATTGTTTGGGCAAGAAAGGTAACAAGCTTCTATCTCTTCTTCTCACAAGGTTTCCTTTTATAGAGATGTTTTGTTCCACGAATCCATTTTCCTATGTGCTTCCCCTTCTCCATCTCCTTTATTTCCCTCTTCTTCCTTTCTAGCCACTTTTTTTGATGTTACTGATAACGTCCAAATTCACTCCTCAAAGAGAAAGTGTACACGGTCGTCGCAATATAATTTACCCAACTATGAGTCGGGATCAATCCCACAGGGAACAATATACTAGGCGATTTAAACAAGTAAGAAATTATCACTTTCTACGCTAAGCCAAACACTTTTTCAAATATTGATTTTTTGGTTTAACAACTAACAAAGATAAACTAATCTAGAAAGCAAGTAAAATGATCAATGGTCACAAGTATGGATACAAAGAAAACTATGCTCAAGTAACGATCCAATGTGTTTCACGATTTTATAACTAAGAGTGAGTTTATGCTAATTAGATAATAATCTCTAAAATCTCATTAAAAGTTCTCATTAATTATTGAATTTCACTCTAAGCTTTCAAGCCTTGTGAAAGTGTGTTATTACAATCAATATAATCTCAAGTAACTTTTCTATCTCTAGCTCAAGTTATTAGATGGGTTTTAAAGCCCCAATTCTTTGTTAATTAATCTTTCCTAACTTCAATATTCCTCTCTCGAGCTCAAATCAGGGAAAGCATGGGCAGTCTTTAGGGTTAGCTAATTTCTTAAGAAACATTAAAGAACAAGATTAATTAAAACAACATTAACCTACCATTAGAATAAAAATCATTCAATGCATAAGCAAAATAAGAGTTTCATCCAACACTTTAATCGTAGAATATTTCCATAAACAAGATTCAAGTAAAGAAAATAAATACTACACACTTAGATATTCATTACAAAGCAAGAAATTAAAGAAATGAAGTAAAGGTTCAAGAAAGTGCTCAACCAAATCTTCAACTTCAAAGTGTGGTGTAAAACCCTAGCTCCCAAACTTAGGTAAAAATGGCCAAAGATGATAAATAATTTCACCAAGTCTTGCTTTTATAGTAGCCCTATTTTTGCAAGTCCAAAAATGACAAAATAACCCCCAGATTCCAGTTTTTGCAGTTTTGCCCCGTTTTTTCAAGTATGTCCCCCTTTTGCAAAACTGTTCAGGTTTGAAGTTTTGCAAAACTGTAGAATTTGGCCTCTTTTTTACTTTATTTTCATTTAGTTTCTTCCAATCACTTCTAAATCACATAAAACCTGTAAAATAGATGTAAACGATATTAAATACACTATTTTCTCAATCAAATATAGCAAAAATATGAGATTAAAGAAAAGATAAGTTGGTATTACTTCTTCTGACTCCACTCCATCTACTTCTTCCCGAACTCCTTCCTCTCCTCCTCCACCTCCTAGAAGATCTACTAGGGTTGTTGTTCCTCCCACTTATCTTCAAGACTTCATATGCTTCTTTGCTTCTACTTCTAAGGATTTTTCAACTTCTGTTGAGGTTGCCCTGCTTGAACCTCAATATTATCAGCAGGCAGCTGGTCATCCTGCCTGGCAAGAGGCAATGTTGATAGAATTTCATGCTTGGGGAGAAAATCAGACTTCGGATATAGTTTCTTTCCCCCTGATGAGCGGGTCATTCCTTCAACCTGGGTTTATAAGATTAAGCAAAGGGCAAATGGGCCCAAAGGTATAAAGCTAGGTTGGTTATTAAGGGTGATAGCCAACAAGAGGGGGTTGATCACAATGATATTTTCTCACCTGTGGTCAAAATGACCACCATAAAATGTTTACTTGTTGTGGTTGTAAAGAAAAATTGGAAATTTTTTCAACTTGATGTCAATGACGCCTTCCTCCATGGGGATCTTTTAGAGGAAGTGTACATGAAAATTCCTCCAAAAGGGGAGGGTTTCCCTTTTCCTGATTCCGTTGGGGCCTCTTTTTTAAACTCGGAAAAACTTTGTATGGTT
>NC_081350.1:51659229-51687060 GCF_029784015.1 Lycium ferocissimum | reverse complement strand
ATATATTATAAGTATATTCTTAATATATTTTAGTTATTTTTCAAGTATATATACTTATATAGTTATATATATATATATATATATATATATATATATATATATATATATATGTAAGTTTTACATATATATACGTATATACGAATTTATAAACTTAGAAAAAAATTAAGCTATAAATAACTTAAGTTATAATATATAAGTTATAAGTATATATAGTATACATATAACTTAAACATATATATATATTAATATATATATAACTTAAACATATATCTATATATATATATAAGTTACATAACCTAAGTATATTGATATATATAAGTATATTCTTTCTATATTTTAGGTATATGTAGTATAACTTAAGTATATAACTTATATATATATATATATATATATATATATATACACGTATATGACTTGCTGTTAGCCTGTTAGTCAGTAAATATTTAAACTTTACTTATAAACTTATATAACATATGTAAATATACCTACAATATACTAATAAATACTATAATATATATATACTATACAAAAAATTAAAAAAAAGGGGTTTTGGACTGTTTGAACCAGACCGGTTCTGGTTTTGAATTTGTAACCGGTAAACCGGAACCTGTTAAATCGGAACCAGTGGCCGGTTCCGATTTTTTAACCGGAAACCGGCCGGTTCCGTAACCGGTTACCGGTCCGGTCCGGTTTGACCCGGTTGACGGGTTTACCCTATTGTACTCCGCGTTCAATTATAATTGAGGAATGAATAACATAATTAGTTTTTATCCTCAAAGGGCAACAATTGAATTTGTACGCGGTTTAAAGGATATGTGACTTGAGCTTAACAGCAAAGGAAAAAGCTAACGAATAAGCATTAATGAAAAAACAGTATGAAAATCAAACAAAGTAAATGAGCCTGAGTTTTGAGATGGCAAGTCCGATGGGAAAAGATCCTTGCTCGGACTTCGCTCAATAGGTCCGATTGGGGAAATTCCTTTCCCGAGTCATTGAAACGTACGATTGAGTGCAAAGAACGAACAACAAAATAATACTAAAAACAGAGGCTTAAACGGGGAGGAACTTTTATTAGCAACTGGAATATATTGTTTAAGATGATTGTAATGCCCTTTAGTGGAGCTGATACATGCGTTTAAATAGTGTAAGTGTCCTACTAGAACGAGGAGGCATGAGCCCTCACATGGGTAAAAGTGGTTCCGATATAGTCGGACACGTCCGTTGGTGGCGCGATCTTCGGCGATAAATCAGGGGAAGATAACCTTCCGTTGATTCGGACTTATCCTCTTGAACATTCTTCGGGTGCAACTCCACGGACTCGCTAGCTCGGACTCAACCACGGTTCCATTTCACGGACTGTTACCTAATGGTCCCTCGCTGAATCAGAGTGAACTTTTATTAGGTTTTCACCGTACACAGATAGTCCCTCCATTTTTTAGAGTAAAGAAGTGGAAACGGGAAATGGATCGAAGAGACCTCGTTCTCTCATAACGATGCTTCACTATGCCCAAATAACCGCCTTCGATCAGATAACCATCTACGATCAGATAACCGCCTATCACGAGCCCGAACATAATAAATACTGCGTCGTTTCCTGCTTTAATAACGTGTATTCCGCCATTCCTTTGGCCTTCCGTATTCTACCATTATTAGGAGTCTCTTCAACTTCACACTCTTCACTAAATAAAGCCATGTTCAACATCACTTTTTCTCACATTCAAAAAAATCCTGTTCTTGTTTTATACTTGAAATATCTTCTCTACCACTATTGTTGACCGACACTGCTCATTCCCCGAATTCACCTACATCACCTACTGAACCTTTAACACCAACTCCCGAACCTCCCGTCATGACGGACCTCGAGCTTCAAGCGGCTGAAATTTCTCCGGCTGGGTTCAATTTTAAGGACGATTACAAGGTTGGCCATCACTATGATCATGTGAGGAACTTTGCATCCTTTGTTACTAAAGATACAATTCCTAGGGTTCGGAGAGAATGTGACTTAGGCAGCGATGTTGAGATTTTGCCTACCAGGCAGGGAGTGCGAATTGATCTCCACATCCCAGATCATTCTCTCATGTATACTTACCCATTTTCCATCAGGTTCACTCTCTCGATTCCTCAAGTGATCGAGGATATGTGCCGACATTATCGGATTTGTGTAGGGAAAATTGTTTCTCAAGTATGGCGACTCGTTTATTGCATTCAGCTTCTGGCCGACGTGGCCGGAGTCCCATTTATTTTGGACCATTTAATCCATATCTATATACCCCGGGTCATTCGTGGGGGCATTATACACCTGATCCCAAGGGGCCTTCGGGGCCTGATTGACCCCGAGGATGACTATGACCGGGGATGGTTGCATTGATTCGTTGTCATGAGAACGGCCCAATTGCAACGTGACAACCCCGTTGCTTTACCGAAAAAATGTAATCCCGTACCAATTGTTGTTGAACCCGAGCTCTTGCCCGGATATTCGAGTGGTTAACTGCCGTGTTGGGTGCTGTTGAGCACGTAGGCCTGTCCTGGAGAGATTTGGGCCCGATCGGATGGAGGGGCAAGAACCATGGTAAATCTCGATTCTTCGCTACGATCACATATATTTTATTTTTTATATGTTTAATGGTCTTATTTCTCGTGTCAGGGCTTCCAATGAAGAAAGCTTCAAAGGCAAGGGTTACTCAAGTAAGATCCGAGAACACAACCGAAGGAAGTGCATCTAGTTCGGCTAGGGTACCGAAGAGAAGGGCCACAACGGAGGCATCAGCGAGCGGTTTGGGAATTGGTGCTAGGGTAAGATCTCGCCGGATCTCTAGGAGGGTCCTCCAGGGAAGGTCCGTCACCGATCGTGAAGGTCGATGATGATAACGAGGATGCTGTGTCCCCGATTTTTGCTTCCCCAGCTCGAACACCGGAGAGTTTTCTTAAGAGATCGCCCGGCTTCGAGCAGAGAATTATCGACTTAAAACGGCTTTATCAGGGAGCAGTGATCAACCCAAGATCGATGAGGCATAAAGCTCGGGATTGTTAAATTTTGCTTTGTTCGATCCTTTTGACTGATAGTTATAGTTTTATACGGTCATTTAGATCGGAGTAGATTTGTTTAATTTCCTTTGTCCGGTCTTTCAGACCGATGTAAATTTTTATATTCAGATGTTTAATGGAACTGTCTTTACGGATTGATTGGTAGCTCGATTTCCATTACCGAACCTGTAACGACCGGTTTGGTCGTTTAGCACTTTTGGATTCGTTTTCGCAAAAATACCCTTTTCGTAGTTTTAAAGAGCATTCTTGACTTGCGGGAATTGGTGGCATGGTGATTTAATTGGCGGGTATTTTTTTTAGAAATAGATTTATTTAATATGTGTGGATAGTTATTTATAGGAATATGAGTTTTCACACATATAAGGTCTAAGTTGGTAATTAAAGTATTTGATGGAATGACTATATTTATTATAAAGGTCAAGTGAGTAAGTAAATTGTAGAAATTATTTGGCTAAGTTATGGGGCTTAACCCACTTCTTATAACCCATATATATTCTCTAGGGTTTAAAAATAATTATATATTGTGGGCATGAAAAATAAAGAAAATAGAAGCACTTGACAAGTGACGGCTCTTAGAAGATTTTTTGGACGAAAAGTTTAAGGCATCAGGTACGTCCCATTCAAAATTAGTTCGTGTAGTATAATTGATTCCTTGAAACAGGAAAGTAAAAGTTGTAGTAATATTTTGAAACCATGTTAAAAATAGTATTATAATCCTAAATTTCAAGGCCTCCTGTCCTTATAAGAAAATTGAATATATGAATAATGATGGCGGCTCACATGGGCTTGTGTTGAATTGCTTGATATCTTATTCCGAATGAGTCAGTGGAAAGGGTAGTTGGTAGAAGTTTCACAAAATAAGAAAAATGACATAAAGTCAAGTATTATGATCCACGTTTGACTAATAATGAATAATGATGTCCTCACCTATGCTATAAATAGGTATGATGATGCAAGTGATTATAAAAATAATATAATACATATGGCTACTTATTAAAAGCTTCTAGTTTTTATAGAATTCATGAGGGTCACGAGAAAAAAGTCTTTGTCTTGTTTTCTTTTCCTCATTATTATATAAAAAAAAAAAATGACCAATTACTATATTTCTAAAGCAATAATGTACTATGTTCGGAATTGTGAGGGGTCATGTGCGTGATTTTTTTTTTTGTTTGGTAGGTATTTGTTCGAACTGCGGTTCAATTTTTTTTTTGGATGTTTAGCATGTATCAATTTCAACCTTTATATCGGCTAACTAATTAAAGATTATATTATTGAATGATATGAAAACCTTCAAATCCATGGTATTTGAATTGTGGAAAATGAGAATTAAATCCTAAGTTAGGATTTAGACTAGTAATTAACGTAAGTTATATATTTGATAGACACTGTCCGTTTGGAAGCACTTCGGAAGGAAAAAGCTTTGGTGTGAGAGTTCGTGGCACCTGTTCGGCATTGAGGTAGGTTACGGTCTACTTTAGTTAGACTCTGATTAGAGAATCGTATGTAGTTGTAGAAAGTTGGGATAGCATATAACACTTCGGGCATGAAGTGGAGGTGGATTCCAATTATGTTGGGGTATTATGTGGGCTTGTCCCAAATGTGTTATTTACGTGATTATCACTTGTTTGTATCTCCGTCATATACTAGCACCTCACATTATATGAAAAGGAATGATAACATTAATATGACTTGTACTTGTTGATTTATATTGGTGATATTGTTGGTATTCGATATCAAGTATGACATGCCTTCCATATTATTGTTGTGATGATTGGTGAGGTGAGAGTGATTGAGAGACTCGAGGTCTTTCGGAGATGAGAGTGACGAGATAGACTCCGAGGTCTTTTGCCGTGGAGATTGAGAGTGATTAATAGCCTCCGAGGGTTTACGCCGAGAGACGAACATGGACTTCGCGGGTCCCCCGTGGGTCATGGTTTGAGGGCCCTTGTTGTGTACGCAGTGGAGTGAGAGAGGTGACATTGCATTGCATTGCATTCATTCACTCATACAGGTCGATCATCCGGTTAATTATACGTCTTGTTGATTTATGATTCCTTTACACATTACTTGTATATTGATATGGGAATCGTCATTTGAAACTTGTTAGTTTCCACTTCTTCAGCGTTATCTAATCATTGTCGGCCTATGATGCTTACCGGTACTAGTGTTGGATACTACTCTTGGCACTTTTGTTGAGTGTTACGATCCGCTCCGGTTCTACACCCGTGTACGCGAGGTGACATCTTTCGGTAATTCGGGGGTGAGCTACTTGTCATCGAGCCCGCGAAGGACCTCTCTTTATTTGTTTTTTTGTATTCGACGGATAATATGTAGCCTTTGGTATTTTCGACTTATATTTTATGTTAGCGCTCTTTACCCCTTTATTTTGGGGTTTATTTTTGCGATAAGTATTTGATAACTTATTCTTATTTATTTTTCCTATTTAACTTGTTTTAGAATGTGGATTACTCGGGGATAGTGTAGATGCCACCACGACTCGTGGATCGTGGACACCTAATTATTTCTCTGAGAGTAGACTTAAATGTGATTCATCGGAATACCCCATCAACTACGTCATGTTCACCGACCGAGGACGCGGCGGTTTCCAAGGGCGGACGTGTCAACTTGTGACTGGTGCAAAAGGCTCCGAATGGGGTTTTTTTGCTTCTCATATATATAACTTGTTTTGTTTGACTCTACTTCCTTCCTTTTTTTTTCAACGATTATCCACATTTTCTCCAAAAAAAACAATGTTTCAAGAAAACTTTCGAAAATAGCCTCTTGATCTTCATCCCTTCTGTTTGTTCCTTTATTCGTTTGTTTTAATAAACACTTCGAATGAGATCTCCCATCATCTCACGAGAAAACACTCCTCCACCCCGTGCCCTGTGTGCTGCCTGGGTGCGAGGAAGTCAAGTAGTCCCCTATGAACCCCGGGGACAAGATGCAATGTAATCGGCTTTCAACTTTAATTCTGAATTTACTTCGTAAAAGCTCCAAGTAACAACGTAACGGACGACGTCGAGATCTTCGAGGCCTTATACCACAAGTTCCGGATCGTGGTTGGGAAGTCGACACCTCCAACCGGTGAGTGGGTGGTACGGCCCTAGATGTGATCCCTAGCTCGATGAAGACATGACCACGTATAAGGAGTCGGATTCGAGTATGTACACCTTCCTTTACGTTTATCTGGCCGTCATTCTAGATAGTGCGAACATATGAACTATGCGCCGAAATGTTTGGCGTGTTGTTACATGCGTTCGGGTCTTGCCAACGAGGTCTAGTGCACCCTTGATCATTTGATGACTTGCACGGGGGAATCATAAAATTGTTGAAGCGCGCGTAAGGACCCCCAGATACTTTCTAGCCGTGTGGATGATAAGGATCACGTGCGCTACGTCCGTGTCAAGACCGAGGAGATTTTCGGTGATGTTCGAGAAATGGAACAAACGACGTAAGCTATTTTAACGCTTTACCCCGTTGGTTTATTTATGCATTCGTTTTGCCTCGCGGATGGATTCTCGGGTTAGATGTGCCCCGGGACCTGGCTTCCCCATCAACTACGATGTTGGGCCGAGCGATCTGGTGAAAGGTCACGGGGGTGAGTTTTGTTCGGCACCCTCGTTTTGTTTATTTAATTATTATTATTATTATTATTATTTAAAAAAAAAAAAAAACTCCGTTTTATTTGTAGTGAAACGGAACATGACCCAACTAAGGGATCCTCCACCCCCTTCTCCGAGAGGAAGTTCAATGTTCTACCCGATCGATTTAACGAGGTAGCTCAGAAAATGGAGTAGATCTTGAGCCTCTCTTCCAAGGCCCATTACGCCGCGACTTCGGGCCCGAGAGACTCGGACGATGACTAACGAGGTTCGGCAGCCGTCGAGGTTCTCAGCGCCCATCTTGTAGGCACGTTCACCATGAACTCCAAGTCGTCGCTTCCCGATCCGAGGACGTTCTCTCGCTCGATTTTCGGTGATATCATTACTATCGACGATGATCAGTCCGGAGGGGAACCTATCGCGGATATTGCAGATGTGCCCGGGAGGACAGGGAGGATTTTCCTCTCTCATCCAAATCGGCAGGTATGGCGTTAGGGCCGACCTTCGTGTTTTAGTCTCCCGATTAAGGATCGTGAAAAGATGGACTATGCTTGTATTTTGGCTATGTCTCTTAAACGAGAGCATGCATGCTAATAACCGGGTATGCACTGGTCATTTTCTCAATGCCCCACATTTTTTATTTTGCCTTCTATTTAACATGTTCTCAAATGCAGGTCGTGGTCCTGCTTCACGAGGGATTTCTTCGGGGTTCGAGGCTGGATGATGCTCGAGGTCAATTGGATGCTCAGGGCCGAGAAACTCAAAAGTTTGAAACCCTGCTTTGTGATGCCGAGAGGAAGCTGTCGGAGTCCCAGAATTCCACCGTCCTTAGGGCTGAAATCGATACTATTAAAGCGGATCTAGACATCTCCAAAGCCGAACTCGAGGTGGCAATAACCGAACTCGCCATTGCCAGGGAAGAGACCCTCCGAGTGAGAAATGAACTCGCATCCTTGGGTGAAAAGTATACCATCCTTCAGGTGGACAAGGACCGGCTGGCTATGGAGGCCGAGATCTCTTCCGAGGCTTTTGAGGAGCGGGTAGCGGCCATTTTCGAGGTGAGGCAGGAGCTTGACACTCTTAAGGCTGGATTTGGCAGGCTAATGGCCGAGTACTCTACACGGGGTGAGGCTCTGAAAGAGGCCCAGAAGGCAGCGGATGAGCAAGCCAAGGCTGCGAAGGATCTTGCCACTCAACTAGAACAATCCTTGGTTGCTCGTCGTCGTATTCAGGAGCAGACCGTTGCCGATGTAGAAGCCGCCACCAACCGTTCCATTCTCAAGGCTGAGCACATGAAGTGGTTGACCCGAGTTCATACCCTCCGTGAGATTCAAGAATAAGGCCTTGAGGGCATCGGGGATAAGATCACTATGGCCGAAGGGATGGAGGTGAAAATGAAAAGGGCCCTAAATGACGAAAGCTCCGGAGAAGACCCTTCGAACTCGAAAGAACTTGCCTTCTCGGGAGAGGAGTAAAAATGCCCCTCGTATTTTTTTTTGGACTCGGCATATTTCAAGCCGATAGGATTTTGTAAAAGGTTCGGCAGGATTTGGGCCGATGTAAAAAACTTACTTGGTGTATTTTAGCCGGCATATATAACTTTTTGTCGTTTGGCTATTATAAATTTACATTCACAAGTTCGGTCGTCTTCACATCGATGTGTTGAGTATTTTTGGCCGATATGTTTTGGGGCCTTTTGACTTTATTTGGAATCCGTATTCCTTTAGGTTGTCTTGGTTCGGGCCTTTATAGGAAAGTAATAAGATGTATCGAAGTTCAATAAACGAAAAAATTAACCAAAGTGTTCTTATTTCGCAATCATAATGGTTACATAGTCCGGGCTCGACTCATTCGGTCGTTTGGCCTTCACAAATAACCTATCCGGGCACGACTCATTCGAACATTTGGCCTTTACAAATAGCCTATTCGGGCACGACTCATTCGGTCGTTTGGACCTTACAACTGATCTAATGTTAACAATGCCCTTGGCTCAACCTATCACGGGGTCATGCAAAATTTGGAACACTTTCGTTGTTACCGGGGAGTCCCCAGTCCCAGCTTGTAGCCAGTCTTCATCATAAGTAACACGTTGCACATTGTTGCCTCATTAAAAACCTCGCCGGAAAACCCAAGTTAGGACAAAATCGGGCTTAAGGAAAAAAGAGTGCAACACGTGTTTTCCGACCCGTTATTAGCTCATCGTGCCATATCCTGCAAAGGTTAGTTCAAGAAATTCGAGCAATTCACCGATGTTAAACTTGTACCTTAGCAATTGTATCTCTTCAGGTGTGCTATGTTCCAATTGTTCAGCATCAGTTGTCTGTCCATTGCCTCGAGCTGGTAAGAACCTTTGCCCATTATTCCGATGACCTTGTATGATCCCTTCCAATTTGGTCCGAGCTTTTTTTCATTGGGGTTTTTCGTATGCAGGGTCACCTTTCGAAGGACTAAGTCCCCGATTTGGAAATGTCGGAGGTTGGTCCTTTGGTTGTAGTATCTGCCCATTCGTTGTTTTTGGGCCGCCAAATGGACTAGGGTGGCTTCGCGCAACTCCTCCGTTAAATCTAGCTTTATAGCCATTGCTTCGTCATTCGTATCCTTTGTGGTATATTGAAATCTGAAGCTGGGCTCGCCTACTTCTACCGGGATTAAGGCCTCCGTGCCGTACACGAGAGAAAATGATGTTTCGCCGGTGCTTGACTTCGGCGTCGTTCTGTATGCCCATAATATCTCGGGGAGGACTTCCCTCTATCGGCCCTTAGACTCATCGAGATGTTTCCTTAAGTTCTAAATGATGGTTTTATTTGTGGATTCTGCTTGTCCGTTTGCACTCGGGTGATACGGAGTTGACACTATTTTCTTTATCTTCAATCCTTCGAGAAAATTGTTTACCTTGGCCCCTATGAATTGACGGCCATTGTCACATGTGATCTCGGACGGGATTCCGAACCAGCAAATGATGTGGTCCCATATGAAATTGATGACCTTTTTTTCTCGGATCTTTTGAAATGCCTGTACTTCAAGCTTGTGCTTCAACCCACTTAGAAAAATAGTCAGTCATAAATAATATAAAGCAAGCCTTACCTGGTGCCGATGGTAGGGGTCCAACTATATCCATTACCCACTTCATGAAAGGCCATGGGGAAAGTACCGGGTGAAGCAATTCACCCGGTTGGTGTATCATCGGGGCGTGTTTTTTACATTGGTCGCATTTGCGGACGAAGCTTTTCGCATTCGTTTCCATATGGTCCCAATAGTATCCTGCCCTAATCAGTTTTCGTACCAACGACTCGGCTCCGGAATGATTGCCGCATGTTCCCTCATGTACCTCTCGCATCGCATAGTCGGCTTCACCGGGACCTAAGCATATGGCGAGGGCCATAAAATGAACGTCGGTACAGCTTACCATCGACTATGCAGCACCTTGCCGCTTTAGTCCATAATGCACGTGACTCCTTCGGATCCGAGGGCAGCTTTCCATCCGTCAGATAATCCATGTATTTATTTCGCCAATCCCAAGTCATGCTCGTTGCGTTGACTTCGACCTAATTGCTTTCAATAACCGAACTCATCAGCTGAACAATTGCACCCGAGCTCTGCCCTTCGGCTTCAACCAAGGAACCAAGGTTTGCCAAAGCATCTGCCTCGGTATTTTGTTCTCTCGGGGTATGTTGTACCGTCCACTCTTTAAACCGATGTAAGACCACTTGAACTTTTTCCAGATATTTCTGCATTCTATCTTCTTTTACCTCGAAAGTCCTATTAATTTGGTTCACAACGTGAGGGAATTGCATCTTGCTTCAACGACCTCAGCTCCCAGTCCCCGAGCCAATTATAAACCTGCAATCAAGGCCTCATACTCGGCTTCATTGTTAGTCGATTTCGAGGATGTTTTTATGGATTGTTGTATAACATCTTCGGTTGGGCTTCTCAGTACGATCCCGAGTCCAGACCCTTTTACGTTGGACGCGCCATCGGGATGTAGGGTCCATACTCTAGTTGTTTTACCCGAGGCTAGTGCTAATTTTTTTCAACCTCGGGTATCATTGCGGGCGTGAAATCTGCCACGAAGTCTGCCAAGATCTGAGATTTTATGGCTGTTCAGGGTCTGTACTCGATGTCATACCCGCTGATTTCCACCGCCCATTTTGCTAACCTACCGGATAACTCCGATTTATGCATTATATTTCTTAACGGGCAAGTTGTTATTACACATATGGGGTGACATTGGAAGTATGGTTTCAACTTTCTAGATGCACTCAACAATGCTAATGCAAGCTTTTCGAGGTGGGGATAACGCTTTTCGGCGTCCCCTAAAGTCCTACTAACATAATAAACCGAAAATTGTGTACCTTTTTCTTCTCGGACAAGAACACCGCTTACCGCTATTTCGGATACGGCCAAGTATAGGTACAGCTGCTCATCGGCCTTCGGTGTGTGCAACAAAGGCGGGCTTGACAGGTAGTGTTTTAATTCATCCAAGGCTCGTTGACACTCGGGTGTCCACACGAAGTCATTATTTTTCTTGAGTAATGAGAAGAAACGATGACTTCTGTCGGAGGATTTGGAAATGAATCTACTTAACGCCGCGATTCTCCCGGTCAGTCTCTGCACACCCTTGACATCTTCGATCACTTTGATGTTCTCGATGGCTTGTATCTTGTCCGGGTTGATTTCTATTCCTCGGTTTGACACCATGAACCCCAGGAACTTTCCCGACCCTACTCCGAAGGCACATTTCTCCGGGTTCAGCTTCATATTGTACTTGCGCAGGACATCGAAGGTATCCTGCAAATGCTTTAAATAGTCCTCTATTTCCAGGGACTTAACTAGCATGTTGTCAATATAAACTTCCATTATTTTCCCTGTTTGTTCTTCGAATATTTTGTTAACTAGGCATTGATAGGTAGCTCTGACATTTTTTAATTCGAAGGGCATTACGTTATAACAATAAGTTCCATACCGAGTTATAAAAGATGTCTTCTCCTGATCTTCCGGGTTCATTCTGATCTGATTGTACCCGGAGTATGCATCGAGAAAACTCAGCAGGGCGTGCCCGATCATCGCATCTATCATACGATCGATGTGTGGCAAAGGAAAAGAATCCTTCAGACACGCCTTATTTAAATCTTTAAAGTCGATGCACATTCTAAATTTGTTACCTTTCTTTGGTACGACAACCACGTTGGCTAACCAGTTTGGGTATTTGACCTCCCGAATGGATCCTATTTTTAATAACTTTGTTACCTCGTCTTTGACAAATGCATGCTTGACTTCGGACATTGGCCTTCATTTTTGTTTGACCGGGCAAAAACTCCGATCCAAGCTCAAACGATGAGTGGTCACTTCCGGTGGGATTCCTGTCATGTCTAAATGGGACCATGCAAAACAATCTGAATTAGCTTTAAGAAATTCAATTAACTTATTCCTGAGCTCCGGGGTGAGTCCCGTGCCCATATATACCTTTCTATCCGGGAGATGAACGAAGAGGACAACTTGTTCCAATTCTTCTATTGTTGACTTCGTTGCATGGGATTCGTCCGACAGTATGAAGGATCTTGGCATACCGAAATCATCTTCCTCGAACACCTCGTTCTGTGATTGCTATTTGGTCCCCGTTCCGCATCGCAGTCTTAATGTGGCATCGGCCTTTGGTATCGGTTCTTTGGTGCCGCTTGATCGTGAACATTTCTTTGGTAACAGGTCGTTCTCACGTATTACTTTTATCCCATCGGGGGTCGGGAATTTTAGCATTTGTGTAATGTGGAAGGTACTGCTCTCACCATGTGTATCCAAGGTCTCCCGAACAGGGCGTTGTACTTTATTTCTCCATCAATGACGTAGAACTTGGTGTGTTGCACGACCCCGACTATGCTCACGGGTAGTGTGATCTCTCCTTTGGTGGTTTCACAGGCCATATTGAATCCGTTCAAGACCCTGGCGGTTGGTATGATTTAGTCTATCATGCCGAGTTGTTCGACGACCTTTCATCGGATGATATTCGCCGAGCTACCTGGATCAATTAAGATACGTTTAACGTGAGTTTTAAAAATAAGTACAGAGATTACCAGGGCGTCGTTGTGAGGCTGAGTGATGCCTTCTACTTTCTCGTCATTGAACGAAATAAATTCGTCCGGTATATAGTCCCTACTCCTTTTTTCCCTCGTGATAGAGAACTTTGTTCTCTTCATGATAGGTCCTCGGGGTGTCTCTGTCCCGCCTACGATCATGTTGATTACGTGCCGGGGTTCTTCCGGTTCAGCCTTTTTGTTGTTTTCCCTATTCCTGTAGTTATTCTTCCCCCGTTCACTCAAAAATTCTCTAAGATGTCCGTTCTTGAGTAGTCGGGCTACTTCATCCCTTAACCCTCTGCAATCGTCGGTCCGATGCCCGTGGGTACCGTGATAGTCACATATCAATTTCGGATCCCGCTGTGAAGGGTCGGTTCGGAGTGGCTTCGGCCATGTTGCCCCTTCGATCTTTCCAATCGCTGCCACCAGGGTTGAGGGGTCAACGTTAAATTATATTCTGAAATCCTCGAATTTTCTCCCGTATGTGAGGCAGCGGAGTTGGTTTTATACTGGAGTCCCCTGCTTAATGAACCTCGATCAATCCATCTGTCCTCTCGATCGATCCGTCTGTCTCCTCGGTTCATATGAATACCGGGGTTGCTCCTGCTTTTCTCTGATCGAAAACCGGGCCTCGCGGATGGGTAAGGATGATACCTTTCCAATGGGTTGTATTCTGGTTCAAATGTCCTTTTTTATTTACCTTCGTCCGATTCTGGGACACGGTGGGAGTTCAAGCCGATTATCCTCTACTCGATTTTTGATTTTTGTTTCGCTCTTGTGCACTATTGTCCAAGTCGTAGCATTGAATTCCAACAAGTTCTCCTTTAGTTTGAGAGAAGCGTTTGAACTCCTCTGGATTAAGTTTTTGATTCGCGGCCCATTGTCGTCGGGACCGGGTAACAACAAGTCGTAGAACCTAGTAACGAACTTCCAACAAGTTCGTCCCTTTGGAAAATTTTGAATATATCGCGTTTGAACTTTCGTGGATTAAGTCCCTTCATGAACGCATCGGGCGGCCCATGGAGTCGTCAAGTAGTGAACGATGTACCTTTGCATTGCCCCTTTGGTTAAGGTTTCATCGAACTTTTTCAACATTCTTTTCGATCGTTGGAACCTAGTACACGTGAGCGTAATGTGTTCTTAGGGGTCGGTAGTTCCGTCGTACTTAGGTATATCTGGCATTTTGAACCTCTTCGGGTTCAGCTTCGGTGTCGCGCTTAGAGGGAAAGGCCTTCTCACTATGTATTTTGTTTCTTGACTAGTGAGAATCGGAGGTGCTCCCGGAATTTGATCCACCCGAGAATTGTAGTCATCTACTTTTTTCTCGTTGGAGTCTATCCGTTTAGTCAAAGCTTCGAGCATTCTTATCATCTCAGATGACTCATCGATTGGTTTGTCCTGACTGTCACCGACCTCGATTTCCCTTCGAACTTGTTCAGAAACCCTATCCGGTTCCGGTGCCAGCGCATCACTGAGATCCCTTTGGAGTCGGACGATGGCCTCCTGTTGCTGCTGCATGGTGACGTGGTGTTCCTGCAACAAATTATAAATCAAACGTAAATTAATTTCCTCCGCCTCTCCGGGTGCTCCATGCCTATCTGCATCATCAACTCGTAGGTTTTGGACGGGCGGATTGTTGACTGGATCGATGGCAGGTGCATTGTTGAGTGGCACCCCGTTGAGGTTAGCGTTGTGTTCGCTGGATTCATCTTCGTTGAGGTGAACGGAGTGGCTAGGGTTTGACATGGTGTAGCCTGAAATCACAAAAACGAACAAAGCAAGTGAAGGTTGTTTATATAAGCCGTCACTATTATCCTTAGCCCCACGGTGGGCGCCAAACTGTTTACCCTCAAAGGGCAACAATTGAATTTGTACGCGGTTTAAAGGATATGTGACTTGAGCTTTACAGCAAAGGAAAGAGCTAATGAATAAGCATTAACGAAAAAACACTATGAAAATCAAACATAGTAAATGAGACTGAGTTTTGAGATGGCAAGTCCGATGGGGAAAAGATCCTTGCTCGGACTAAGCTCAATAGGTCCGATTGAGGGAAATTCCTTCCCCGAGCTGTTGAACGGACAGTTGAGTGCAAAGAACGAACAACAAAATAATACTGAAAACAGAGGCTTAAACGGGGAGGAACTTTTATTAGCAACTGGAATATATTGTTTAAGATGATTGTGATGCCCTCTAGTGGAGCTGATACATACATTTAAATAGTGTAAGTGTCCTACTAGAACTAGGAGGCACGAGCCCTTGCATGGGTAAAAGCGGTTCCGATACAATCGGACACGTCCGTTGGTGGTGCGATCTTCGGCGATAAATCAGGGGAAGATAACCTTCCGTTGATTCGAACTTATCCTCTTGAACATTCTTCAGGTGCAACTCCACGGACTCGCTAGCTCGGACTCAACCACGGTTCCATTTCACGGACTGTTACCTAACGGTCCCTCGCTGAATCGGAGTAAACTTCTATTAGGTTCTCACTATACACAATTAGTAAAGACTAAAGTCTAAGTTAATTACGTTAATTGAGTCTGTGCAAATATCTAACAGTTGGAAGTTATTATCCACTACAATTCTCAATCCCAAGTTATTATCCACTACAATTCTCAATCCTTATATAAGTGCTAGAATTTAGATTTTATGTTAATTAGTGTTAACTAAACCTTTCATATTGCCTTGAGCCCTCAAGCAAGAGTTGGGAGCAACACAGCATCTGCGGGTGAGATGGTTTGGATGCACAATGAGAAGGCGAGTCTGCGACTTAAGTGACACAAAAAAAAAAAAAAAAAAAATACAAAAGTAAGTTTCACGCACAGATTCTGTGCGTGAAAGAGGCTACTTTAAAAAAAAAAAAAAAACTATCAAAATTACGTTTTTTCCATACTTTGGGCAAAAATAAGTCATGCTTCAAAACCCCGAAATATCAATATTTTATATAGAACATAATATATTTTTTTGCGTACAATAACGTCGGCTCATAATATCAAGTATACCTAAACGTTTGGATCGTCGTTTTAGGGGCTGTAAAGTGCCCCAAAGTAAGTTTTGTTTGTTTGGAAACTTGTCATCTTTAGCTTTAAGTGTCATATTTTATAGGGTTTTGATCTAAGTGTTTTATTATTTAGTCAAGTCGAATGTACAAATAAAAATATTATATTAAAAAATAATTCATCCAATACGAGCGGTTCAACTAAGGTATAATATATCTCATTCAATGCTCCCACCAAGGTTTGATCCCATGTTATTGGCATAAAAAAGAAGTAAAAAAGAGATGCTAAACCACCAAGCCAAATTGGTGAAAGCAATAAAGTAGACACTTTTTATATTTTATAATGTTCACTAATGCTATCTAACTCGTTTTCATAAATTGAATTTCAAACCTCGAAATTGACATTCAAAACATCATTAGCACTGGATTAGCATCTCAAAATAGATTTTTTATCATTAGATTTTTACTAAAAGATCAATGAAAAGTTTGCACAAATTTGGGGCAAAATTCAAATTGAATGGGATAACAGGTGTTTTTTAAAATTAAAAAAAAAAGGTGTTTTTTAAAAACCGCCTCGCAGCAGTTTGCCGGCTAGATCTTGAAAAAAATACTCCTAGCCAAAAAAAAAAAAATCGCGTAAATCGGACATCCGAGCGCAAAGTTATGACCATTTAAAGTTTCAACAATTTACAACTAGTTTTCTACCTATGCTTCTGTCCTTATTTTTTTATTTACGTCAAATCTTCTATGATACATAAATTAATTAAGGTCCTCCCACAACGTTAAGGGTTTGGAGCTACTCAAATTTAACATTTAACATGGGAATATATCAATTTTTTTCATCCCACTGTAAACACAATTCAACATTTATTTCGATTAGCAATCATAAAAATGCAAATTTGTCTCCCTCTATTTGGATAATTTTCAATGTATATACCTCATATGTATGAGCAACACGTTTTTTGGCCTCATATTTTTTGGCATCTCGTGTGTGCAACAAGGCTGTAGTGGTGCAAGTACGTGGCGTGGTGGCAGAACATCTCGGAGTAAAAGAGCCTCTCGTACTTGAAGTTTTATTTTGTATATTTTGTTATTATACAAAATGATGTATTACTTAATGCAATGAATTATTTTGGAATTATTTTGAACCTCTCGTATTGGATGAATTATTTTTTATTATAATATTTTTATTTGTACATTTGACTTGACTAAATAATAAAACACTTAGATCAAAACCCTATAAAATATGACACTTAGAGCTAAAGATGACAAGTTTCCAAACAGACAAAACTTACTTCGGGGCACTTTGCAGCCCCTAAAACGACAATCCAAACGTTTAAGTATACTTGATGTAATGAGCCGACGTTATTGTACGCAAAAAAATATATTAAGTTCTATATAAAATATTGATATTTTGAGGTTTTGAAACATGACTAATCTTTGCCCAAGTATGAAAAAACGTGATTTTGATAGCTTAAAAATAAAAAAAGTAGCCTCTTTCACGCACGACGGTGGCATTGAAAGGGCACGTCCTTTCAACGTATTTTGTGCGTGAAACCTACTTTTGTAACTTCTTTTTTTTTGTGTTATTTTGGTTCCTATTTTTTTTTTTTTTTTTGTCACTTAAATCGCAGACTCTGAGAAGGCAGATGTATTGTTGGTGAAATAGGTGCATTGTGTGTAAGTGAAGAGGAACAATAATTTTTGGGCTCATATTCCTCCAGCAAATACTAATTGGTATCAGAGGAAACTCCACAAGCTCAGTATTGTTGTCCAAACATAGATTCATCACCTGGTTAGCAATTCAAGATAAGCTTATGACTAAAGTAAGGCTAAGCAAATTTGGAATTCCCTGCACAACCTCACGTGCAGCTTATGTGAGGATGAACAATTTAGAAAGCCTACAACATTTATTTACTCAATGTGCTAATTGGATTACTAGATTATGCGATACAATAACTGATTGAATTGGTCAGAAAATTTGATTGACTATCCCACTGATGACTCTGAGGCTGATCAACATGAAACACTGAGGAAGATGAAGAAAGAGATCATGGCAGCTGCAATGGGAGCCTTGATTTACCACACTTGGGAGGCTAGAAACTGGATAATATTTGGTAACAATCTGTAAATAAAGAGTTAGTGGTACATCAAATACAAATGAAAATTAGGGAGAGGATAGATATGTTTAAAAGCTCAAAGAAGTATAGGAACAGTAGAGTGATACAGCAGATCATGTAATTAGTCTGTCTTTTGTTTAGAGGCCTTATACTTCTTGATACCCTTCATGGAAGGTGGTCAAGGAATAAGGCGCTCTTTAGGTGTATTTTTCTAGATTTGTTGGTATGGTAATATTTCACATTTTTTACCCAAAAAAATAAAAATTGATCATCTTTTTTACTTTCACAAATTTATTACTTCACTGCACAGCTTCCTTTCTTTACTACCTATTTCATTTGTTTTTTTTTTAAATCCTTAATACACTGTTATAAGGTTGTTGGATGTTTTCTTTTTATTTATTGATTACTATTACTTACCTTAACAATACAAATTTATACAAATTTATTTATTTCAAAGGCTAGATAAGAATATATATAGAAATGAAAGATACTTTTGAAAACTCTTTTATGGATAAATGATCATCTATTAATAAAATTGTTTGTCATCTATTTCGATAGAAATAAGTGGTACAGGAGAAGGAAAGGGGGGAAAACGCCATCTGTGCATCTGAGTAAATCTCCACAGGCATTGGATGTTTCAATTTGATTACTGAAGTTCATTTAGAAGATAAATCAAATTGTAAAAAAAATAAATATATATATATATATATATAGATATATATTATTACTACTTGTATATAAACCACTAACTAGAGGAGCTTAGGGTCAGCCACCCAATTTACCAATGTGTCCTTTTGCTGATGTAACTACCACCATTTTAATCAAAAGAATCCTGCCTTTTTGCAATGTGGGCCCACGAAGTTATAACTGCAATTGTAAACAAATAAGTAGCTCTATTGACTGAAGAAATAGATTACTGTAGCTCATTCATAAAATCTTTGTTGTGTATGGTGGACCCGTTTTGAATTCTCAGCTTTATGCACGTGCATTCCATTACTCCATTTGCAGCTTTTACAAAGTTAATAATTCTTTCTATTTTATCTCATCTGCTATATTCTTTGCTTCAACGTGTATATAATGGGTTAGTAACTTGATAGATTAGTGCTTGTGTTCTCAAATATCGCCTCTCCATGCCCATCACTTTTCATGAAAAAAAAAAAAAAAAAAAAAAAAAAAAAAGAAAAAAATGTTGGAACAACTACCGAACAGGCAAAGCTACAACATATGAGAACACGCATGTCCACATATCAGTACCGATGCAAGACATGTGTTTGTTTATATCAAAAGAGACCATAGATTAAGAATCCGCGACTTTTGTAGAACAAAAAAAAAGTTGAGCCAAACTAACACACAAAAAAAAAAAAACATAAGTAGGTTTCACGCAATTTAGTGCGTGAAAGGACCAAACTGCAAAAATAAGAGTTTGGCCTTTCACGCGCGAAATTTGTGCGTGAATGAGCCCTACATTTTGTTGAGCCCTTTGTCTCTTCTTTGCTCTCTTTGCTCTCTTTCCTTGCACCATCTTCAACCATTCCCTTCATTTTCTTCTTCTTATTAATTACTTTTCCTCCTCTTTTTTTTTTCATGGTGAACAAATAAAGGGGTCCTTTTTTTTTTTTGAAGTTGAGAATCAAAGAATATTGAGAACACATATAGATTATATTCAAAAGAAGATTCAGTTGAGAAGAAAAAAGGTGCACCTTTTATTCTTTTTTAATTCTTCTTTTTGTTTTTCTGTTATTATTCTGCTAGGATCTTGGTCTATCTAATACTGTTTGATTTATCTTTCTCTGTTTCACTGTGTATAGTTCATTTTGTTGCTTACTTGTCATACTACTGTATTTTTCCTTCTTTGTTAGATTATCTTGTGTTGAAATCAGATGATAAATCAACTTTCTTTTTTCACAAAAAGGAGTTTATTTTTTACTTTTTAATTAGTGTTAGGTGTCTAAAACGGTATCTGCTAAGCTGTCTACTTTTTGTGTAAATTGAGTTATTATTTTTAATTTATGTTTGTGGGTGTTTTTTGTGAAACAAGGATTGGCTTCTATCTGTTACATGTCTTAGGTGAACTTTGATGGCCACCATGATTTGCAAGTACATAACAGTTTCTTAAAAGCTTAACAGAATTTGTTGGCCTTTAGTTTTGAAGTGGGATCACATTAATAAAAAGAGTTAAAATGATTTGTGAAAGTACAGGAACCTTGGAATGAATGTCTAGCTATTTTGTTGGGCTCATTCACGCACAAATTTTGTGCGTGAAAGGCCAAACTCTTATTTTTGCAGTTTGTGCGTGAAACCTACTTATTTTTTTTTTTTTTTTTTTTTTTGTTAGTTTGGTTCAACTTTTTTTTTTATCCTACAAAAGTCGCGGATTCGGATAACAATGACATGGACCCCAGCTGTGGAGTACAATTTAAAATGCTTCTTGTACAACCCTGTTTGCTTGGCCATCAATTATAATTTCAAATTCCGCGCCAGCTTCACTCATTTTCGGCAAGTTTGCTCCTCTGCATTTATCTTTCTCTCCAAGATCGAGCTCATGTAACCAGTTTCTCTTTGTCTCACAATGTCATCATCTCAATCTCAGAGTCGATTTTTACTTCTCAACGGAAGCTGGTTAAATCAAGTATGTTTCAAACAATTTGCACAATGCGTCTCAGTTCTATATGATTCAACGCTGGAAGAAACTCGTTCGAATTGCTTTAAATAAGATAAAAAGTAATTTCGTAACAACAAATTTGAATAAGAAATCCGTAATTATGTTGCATCTCATAAGTTCTAGGATTATCGATTGCTTATTGCATTGTAGACCACATTTGTTGTCTATTGAAGAAGAATTATGATAGAAATTGGAAAATTGTTGATTTAATTGTCTGTGATATTTTTCCTTTAGTTATGGACTTGAAATATCTCTTGGAATTCAGTGGTGGCAGCTATATTTCACTATAGGTGCACGAGCGAATTTTTGGTACCCTTTTGTCATTTGTCTAGTTAGCTATTTCACAAGCATCACCATCATATCTACTATGTTAATGAGGACGAGAGGCATGATATATGATTATAAGTGATTCACTTATTCTTGAGCAACGTACTGTCAACACCTCTCAAGCTCTCTTCCAGGTGTGACCGGTGTCTATTAATCTACGAATCCACGACTTAAATAGCACAAAAAATAAAAAGTTGAACCAAACTAGTGCAAAAAAAAAAAAAAAAAAATACATTAGTAGTATTCACGCACGAATTTCGTGCGTGAAAGGACCAAACTGCAAAAATACAGTTTGGGCCTTTCACGCACGAATTCCGTGCGTGAATGGTGTCCGTTTTTTCTTTTTTTTTTTTTTTTTTTTTTGGCGTTACCTTTCCAATCACGTTTTTTTCCATACTTTGGGCAAAGATTAGTCATGTTTCAAAATCCCAAAATATCAATATTTTATATAAAACTCAATATCTTTTTTTTGCGTACAATAATGTCGGCTCATTACATGAAGTCTACCTAAACGTTTGGATCGTCGTTTTAGGGGTTCTAAAGTGCCCCGAAGCAAGTTTTGAAACTTGTAATATTTATAGGCTTTTGATTTAAGTGTTTGATTATATTTGAATGTACAAATTTAAATATTTGATTTAATAATAATTCATCCAATAAGAGAGGTTTATACTAATTAAAAAATAATTCATTCCATTTAGTTACAATACTAATTCAAAGCAATACAATAATAAATTACAATAACAATACAATCTTAGAGGCTCTATTACTTCGAGACGTGCTTGTACTACCACGGCCTTGTTGCCCACACGAACGCTTGTCATGGCCATATTGCTTACATATAGAGCACTTGCGAGAGTAAGTTCTTTCACTAACATCCATTTGATTGGGTCTACGACTCCGTGAGTTAATGCCCAATTTTCTAATGTAATCCTTGTTAGCAACCATCGAAAACGGCTCGTTTGGCCAATAAGCTTCATTACCAAGTGGGTGGAATTGGCCGGAATATGCTCTAAGGTAATCGTGGACCTTGTATTCCCCCGCCACATAATTTGTTACCGTTTTTCCCATTCTCTCGAAGCACTTGACAAAGCATGAAAACACGGCATGTGGTACGTTTGCCACTTACCACAAGTGCATGTTCTTGTTACCTCATAAACGGTATGCACGTTTCCACCCTTATCGTTGTAATAACTCGTCCTAACTTCATACACATGTTGAATTGGGTCATACTCGGTCATTTGGTGACGCTCACATTTTTGTCTATAATGCTCCACAGTTTTGAAGGGCTTTGGCATCCATGTCCCGCCGTCGGCTAATATCGCTCCGGCTCCGCCTTGTCCTAACAACAAATCGCTCCACCACCCGCTTGAAAGTCATTCTCACCATTGCGGTGACGGGTAGTCCTCGAGCGGATTTCGCAAGCCATTGAAAGACTCGAGCCGTTTGTTGTGAGCATGCCCCATCTTTTTCCTCCGTGAGCATGAAGCGTCCATTTTTCAACATCGAGCTTCATCAACCAAACGTATGCGGGTTCACTCCGACCGATGAGATCCATTTTTGCACCCATTTTCGTTGTTGATGCTCCATCGCAGACCCCACATCAATTTGTTTAGAGTGCCATTGTGAAACGTTGATTGCAAATTTGCCTTCAAGTGCCTTAAACAATAGCGATGGTAAACAAAGGGAGGTTGCCACCTCGGTAAATTATCCATATTGTGCAATATGCCTTTATGACGATCAGACAGCACGCATATGCCGGTACGATCCTTAATAACATGAGTTTTCAAATGGGTCAAAAAGATCCCCCATGTGTCGTTGCTCTCGTTAGCGGCAATTGCGAAAGCAAGAGGAAATATTGACCCATTGGCATCCATTCCTATTGCAATTAGGAGCTTGATGTCGTAGGCACCATATACATGCGTACCATCTATGGATATCACTGGTTGGCAGTGACCAAAACCATCAATGCATGGTTTGAATGTCCAAAATACGAAGTTGAAGATTTTACCCTTTATAAGTCGCCACTCTACAACAGTACCATGATTAAAATGTTGTAGAGCTGCCATATACCTTGGCAGCGATCGAAAAGAAGTATGCCAATTTCCAAAGACCATCTCAAAAGCGCGTCTACGCGAGAAATCCCTTTCTCGTTGCTTATAGTTTTACTATATACGGCTTGAACGTTTCGAATACAATCTTTAATGGGGAACACGCACAAGTTTAAACAAACAATATTTAGTAATGATCTTTCAATTGATATAAGACATATAATGTACTAGGTAGGATAAGTTACCTTGGCGTTTCGGCAATGTCTTTAAGTAACACTTGAGCAATCATGTTTGTATCTAAATTATAATGATACGCTCGATTTTCTTCCATATCACAAGTGTGTCGTTCGCGGAATTTTGTGATAGCCCACATACCATCAGGCTTAACAATTCCCCGAAGCAACCACTCACAGCCTTGAGGCGTGTCCTCTCCAATCGGATGCTGCATGTCTGTGAGGCGCAAGTGAGCGTAAAGGGTCGACAACAAAAGCCGACTACGGCGGAAATATGACCATCCGAGCCGCGAAACCGGTGAGCCTAATCAACTCATCCGGTAAGAAGGCGGCGGCACGGGGAGGCTCCTCAATATACAATGGGCGTCCATCAACCCGTAGCCCATATATGACCTCCACATCGTCACGAAGGGTAATGGTAGCCTCGCCGTGCGGAGATGAAATGTGTGTGTTTCCGGTCGCCACCTCTCAATCAATGCCGTCACTAGCGACCTATCGTGCGTACCCGACCAACTTCGACGCACCGGTAGATACCGCCCCGACGTAGTATATCCGGGACACGAGGATGTGGGGGTGCGAGCGGCTAAGATCTCCCGTGCCGAGTCCCAACGGGTATGAACCGAGACTCGGGGCAGTCGGATGTCCATATATGTTGCGACCTATGCTCGGCCGAAGATACGGTAACTCTCGGTCGAAGGGCCCGGATCAAGAGGGTGGTGATCCATCTATTTTACGCATTTTAAATAAATCATTAACAAGTAGTATTAGTATTAGTTATGTAATCTTTTATCGAAAAATTTATTAAAGATTGTGGTGACCCATTTGTTTTACGTATTTTAAATAAATCATTAACAAGTAATATTAGTTATGTAATCTTTTATAGAAAATTATATTAAGGGTTTTCAATCCTAAGCTACGGGTTATGAATCCTAAACTAAGGGTTTTCATTCCTAAAATATAAAGATAAGTCAAATAATTAACAATTAGTTAGCATACAATTAGTATAAATAATTAATAAATAAACAAATAACTAACTAATCAAATAATTAACAAGTTATTATCATATATTTAATAAATAAACAATTAAGTAACTAATCAAAAAATTAATAAATTATTATCATATATTTAACAAATAAACAATTAATTAACTAATGAAACAATTAAGAAATTATTAACAAATAAACAATTGGCTTAAAAAAAACAAAATAAATAATTAGCCAGTCTAACAATTAATAAATACTTAATTCGCTAATCCAACAATTAACAAATACTAAATAAACAAGCAATAAATAATTAACTAATTAACAATAGATAAACAAATAAAAAAAAAAAGGAAAAAATGGGTAGTCCCAATAGTGCATGGACTGCCCAAAAACGAAAAAAAAAAAAAAACGAGTAATCCACCACAGTTATACAATGACCATGCTTAGGGTAATAATATATTTAACAATGTAATAGAAAATTCGTAGTGAAATACCTAGATTGAAGCTTTTTTTGAGTTTTTGAAATGTGTTATACGCCGCTCTATTCCGAAATCCAACCTTAGAAACTTGTTCCTACACTTCAATATACCAAGAATATTGAGTTTTAGAATGAAAAATAACACGAAATTAGCGTTTTAAGGGGGTTGGGGACCACAAAATCGGGTTTAATGGCGGTGGGGGAGGCAACGGATCTGTGGTGGGGAAGATGGGGGGACCGTTATATGGCCTCCATTCACGCACGAAATTTCGTGCGTGAATACTACTAATGTAATTTTTTTTTTTTGCACTAGTTTGGTTCAACTTTTTATTTTTTGTACTACTTAAGTCGCGGATTCATTAATCTATTAGTTGACCGATTTAATAGCTTATGTGAAGAGCTTCATCATGATTCATGAATCCTTACTTCTGTCATACTTTGATTTTGTTGTAATTTGAGATGTAAATCTGAACCCTAATCATTCAAGATACATTGGAGAAGAAGAAGACGTAGAGAGAGAAATATTGAGTCTCTTCTTATTTCATTGTGTACAAATGATCAGTACATGGGTATTTATACTAAAGAAGTTTATCACTCATTTAACTAACAATTAACTAACTTTTAAAACTCACTAATGGTACTTAACAGATTTAACTAACTATAGTCAAAGATTGTTTTGCCCTTCTTAATTCTTCTTTCAACACTTCTCCTCAAACTGGAGGTTGGAATATATTGAGAACTCCAAGTTTGGCAGTTAAGTACTCATGTTGGACTCTGGGCAATCTTTTAGTGAGTATATCTGCTGGCTGATCCTTTGTAGGCACATACTTAGTTGCAATAAGTCCCTGTTGAAGTTTTTCCCTTACAAAGTGGCAATCAATTTCGATATGTTTTGTTCTTTCATGATAGACAAGATTAGCTGCAATTTGCATGGCAGCTTTACTGTCACTGTGAACATCAATAGGCAAAGACACTTCTGATCCTACTTCCTTGAGAAAACCATGTAGCCAAATCAACTCAGCCACAGTGCTAAGCTCCTGTATTCTGCTTCTGTAGAGCTTCTTGACACTGTAGACTACTTCTTTGATTTCCAAAAAACTAAAGTATCTCCAAAGTTGACTAAGAATCCAGTTACAGATCTTCTTGTTAGAGGACATGCAGCCTAGTCAGAGTCACACCATGCAGAAATAGTATTTTTCCGATTTCTTGACAATAAAATACCTTGACTAGGCTGTTGTTTGATGTATCTTACTATTCTGATAGCAGCATCCATATGAGATTTCTTTGGATTTTGAAGGAACTAACTTAGAGTTTGAACTCCATAAGAGATATCAGGTCTAGTCATTGTTAGATAGAGAAGCTTACCTATCAATCTCTGGTAAGCAGTCTGATTTGTAGGTGGATCTGCATCTTTCTCACTATATTTGACATAATCATCATATTGAACTGACGTTAGTTTGATGTTTGGATCAATAGGAGTGGCAGCAAACGCACCAGTCTCAGAAATCAACTCCAAGGTGTACTTCTTTTGGTGTATTATCATTCCTTTGTTAGACCTTGCAAATTCTATACCAAGAAAATACTTGAGATCTCCCAAATCCTTCATCTTAAAAGCTTGTTGTAGTGATCCTTTGACTTCATTAATAAGTTCTAGACTTTCACCAGTGATGAGCATGTTGTTGACACCTAATTTTTGACCTCCCATAATTTGTTTTAATTGCCCAGAGTCCTTGAATATTAAATAGAGGGAAATATGTTTTTTTTTTCAAAAGTCAAAATAATTTTTACCAATTTTTTTGATGAAATAATTTTTATAATATTATAAATTAATTAAAGTATTTTCACAATTATAATACTTTTGCTAAATTAACCAGAAAAGAGGATAATTTGCCATAATTATTCACTTAATTGACCAAATTGTTGAAATATAAATTTGCAAAGTATTTTACTCTGTTTAATATAGGGAATATGGTTAAATAAGTAAATTAATCATTTTTACCTCTCAATTCTTATTTAATCAAATTAATGGATTTTTATCATAATTAATTAAGTTTTAATTGTAATTGATTTTGAAAATTGCCATTAAGCGGCTGTAATTGAAATAATTAGTTATTAGCCAATTATGACAATAATTTGAACTAGCCAAATTTAATTAAGGTCTTTTGACAATTTTTTTTTATTTTTATTATTATTTTCTTTTAAATTTGACCAATTAGTTTAAATAGGGTTTTATTTTTAAAATATCCAATTAGTGGACATCATTTTAAATTTGGGCTATTTGTCGAATTTTGCATACTCACCCGCCTATATTTATATATATATGATATATACATACATGCATATATAAACACATACACACACACACACACACACACATATATATATATATATATATATATATATATATATATAGGTATATGTATATATATATCTATATATATACACATATACCTATATGTGTGTGTGTGTGTGTGTGTGTGTGTGTGTGTGTGTGTATATATATATATAGGCCGGCCCTTTTTATTCCCTTTCAAATCGGCCGAGCCCAGCCCAAAATAGGGCCAGACCCGACCCAAGAGGCAATACCTATACTCCCCTCTTCAGCCAAACAGACCCCTTAAGGGGTCACTTGTTCCGCTAAGGTTTTCCTTGTGAAACCCTAGCCGCCATGGGGCGATACCCCTCTCTCCTACTTCACTCGCCATTTTTGGAAAATTGCAGGCGTACAATGCCTCTTCCAGGTCTGGTATAACCAGACCAAGCAATGCATTAACTGTTTCAACCCCTTTTCACCAAACGCGGAATATTTTGCTACTTTCTTTTACTTTTTATGTGATTCAACGGTAAAATGACTGAAAATCCTTAGTGGTTTTTTCACTTAGTTTGAATACTATGTTCTTATTGGTTCATAATGAACCAAGTGGATTGACCACTTTTGGGTCAGATTTGGCCCTTGAATACGTATTTGATTTATTCTCGACCTTTGATTGTTGTGAGGATATGCCAATTCTCAGAATTAGAGGTTTTCCCACATCGAAATCAAATTAGGGTTTGGGTTTGGGGATTTCTATTTAAAGGACCCTATTTCTTCGTTATTGAACAAGTTTTTTTAGCATATAAAATTCTGATATACTCACCAAATGTGAAAATACTTGGGATTTTCCAAAATACAAGAAATCCTTAACTTTTTCCAAGATTAAGTAAAATTTTAAAGAGCTTGTTTTCTCTTGTCTTTCTGGATTTATGTGTTTGCTGAGTGTTGGG